>NW_018128005.1:81397-86111 GCF_001952655.1 Monopterus albus | reverse complement strand
TTTTTTAATAAATCTGCAAAAATGTCAAAAATTCTGTGTTTTTCTGTCAATATGGGGTGCTGTGTGTACATTAATGAGGAAAAAAATGAACTTAAATGATTTTAGCATATGGCTGCAATATAACAAAAAGTGAAAAATTTAAGGGGGTCTGAATACTTTCCGTACCCACTGTAAGTGATGACTTTCATTGGACTTTAAAATTGGGCCACCAGAAATTTGATTCTGGAAATTACTGGTAATGCAGAAATATGCAAAATAATGTAAAGCTGTCATTCTTAAAATGAAGCTAAATTGAACAGGTGAAGACTAACAGTCTAAGTAAGCATAAGCACAACATACAGAATATCTCCTTGGGAACATCTCATATTAGATGCTTTTATTCCAGTTTAATAAAGCCAACAGCATTTACTCTGCAAAGTAACATTCACACTGACACACAGGTAAACCTCCACATCTCCAGCTCATTATGTATGTATCTGTTCCTCATTGTCGGCTGGTTACACAATTATCACAAAATAGTGATTTCTCCCTCAGTTTTTAACACTACAGGCAAACAGTATGTAATTATATTTACTATCTGTACAATATATGGTAATTAAATCCATTCATCCGCACTCCCAAACACAGATGCACACTCATATGCACACACAAACACTGTACAAAGTATCAATGGAGACGTGTTTAAAGAAGGTTGTAATCTGTTGCAGCTGTGTACCACGGTTTGTTTTCAAGTTGATGCTCTGACAGTTGGAAGATGATTTGTTCTAAACGCCAAATGGAGGAGATGGCATGCAGATATAATACAGAGTGGTGATAGTGTTTAGGGGACCCTGGTTCAGTATTTGAGGGGAAAATGAGACTAGGAAGATGAAAGAGAATAAAACATTTAAAATAAGGAAAGTGAAAAAGAACTTAATACAGAAAGAGTAAAACAAAAAAAAGGTATTTAACAATGTACCATTCCTAAGTAAAAAAAAAAAAAAAAAAAAATCCATATCCCTTCTTCTTGTTCTAGCTTCAACTTGTTTCTTCTTAGCTTCTAAACCTTTAAAGCCAAGCCAAGGCTAGAGGGCAGTTTGATTTCCTCTGTTGGTTCCCCAGTGTGGTTCATACAGGAAGACGTACAGGAGTCTATACAAATGATGAGATTTACACTGCGGTATATACAGGCTGCATTCAGTATCATAAACCTCCAATACTGACATCTCCTCTATTATAGAGGCTACTGAGGCTCACTCTTCTGCAGCTCCTTTGGTCTCAGTCTCTGTACAGTAGTCGTATCATTAGTTTGAGGAATCCAGTGTTAGGACAGGAGAATATCATCTTTGCAGCAAAGTGGCACAAATGTAGCTGCAGGAGAAAATGAGATACTGAAACCTGCAAGGAATCTAAACTTTTTGGTCACTAGTTAGTTACATCTATGTTTTGGTTCATGAGACATATTTGCGTTGGCTTTTGTCTGGATGTTGCAAGAGCAGGAGAAGCCAGTAACTACAGGTTAGTTTGAGATAAAGAGAAGCTACCCTGGGCTGTGAAGGGCCAGGCTGAGCCAGGCCAAGCTGGGTAGGAGGGGCGCGGCGTGGGGGGGGGGGGAAAAGACTCATCCTCTGGCTTCTCCATCTACCTGCAGAAAATGCTCTCATAGTTGAGGAGTATTAGCTCCACTATCTGGTTCTGGTAGACCATATGGACCGCCATGTTCCAGGTCTCCATCTCAGGCCGTAGCAGCGTGGGGCCGAACACTATAGCCACGCTCTGGGTGGTCATACGGTTTTCCTCACCGTGGTCAATCACCCTGGAGGGGAAGGAGAAGTGCATTATAGTCAGAGAATGATACTAGATGCTGGTAAGATGAAAAAATGACTTGATAAAGAACTGTTTTTACAGAACAACCAACTAATAAAACTCAGCACTTTATTTTCACGGCAACATGTCAACCTGTCCCTTAATACTTTTTTCAGGTACCGCTAAGCAGTTTGCAATTAATCCTGCTGTACAACAAAATTCAAATTCAAAGAAACATCCAAAAACCGACATAGGCACATATTAAAAGGGTTGAACATCGCTTTTCTTACGTCCTGAGGTGTTTGAAGAGGGCCTGCATGGTGTCATGGTTGGGCTTGGGCAGCTGCCTCACCAGCTCTCTGATAGACTTGACGCGCTGCTCGAAGTGGGCAATCTCTGCAGAAAAAAAAACAAAAACAAAAACAAAAATTAAATGTATCCAGGTCTGGGTGAAAAATGTAGAACTGCTAGTTACAGGAATTTACATTAAGTCCTTAACTTACCATTTCACTGACACAAAACTGGGAAAAAGTATCCTTGATGCTAGAGATTTATGGGACTGCAAAACATTTGGCACAAACTTTTTCTTGACTAGGTTTTTGGTGCTTAATCAGTAAGTACGTGGTTTTCCAAGTGGGGTGTGGGAGCTGTTAGGGTGATTTTCATTTTTAGATAGAAATGAATATAATTAGTTAGGGTTTTTATTATATAGCATATATAAGTTTATATATTTTAATTTCACAGTTGTGTTTATGTTATGTAGTTACATACCACCCTATGTGTGCACTGAATCACTGGTCAGTATACGGTGTTAGCCATTCCTAGGATAGTTGAAACAGAGATTAGATCTGAAGACAGGAAGAGGAAGCAACTTCAAAGGTGGGGCAATATACACACACACACAGGCAGAGCAGTTTTATTGGAACAAGAAAGCAATGCCTAAAATGTAGTAGTTCCTTGGAAACAAAGGAAGACATAAGTGTCTATGTAGGAATTAAGACAGTATAGGTATTCCTCCCTTTTTAGGGCGCTGTCCACGACCATTGGAGCAGAGAGGATGATTGGAGGATGGACGGACTGAAGGACCAATCTTGGGAGAGTTAAGTTTAAACCACAACTTCTCCCCAACAGTTTTGGACCAATCAGATAGTAACATCTTTTCATACAAATATTGTATACTGGCAAGTTGAGGACAGTCTTTTCTGTTTGTCTTAAACAGTGACGATCCATGTGCACATGCTTATTTTGATATGTTAATGTATAATAAATTTCACATAGTGAAATATATATCTTTTTATTAGTCTTTTCTTTTCAATATAAAAGAACATGTCTCACAGAGCCTCAGTGGTCCATGCTGGTTTCACTGAGGCTTCTAAGCGAAGCCATTTCATTTTTCATTTGCGACTGGAGAGTAAAAGTTTGAATAACATGTTTCACTTTTTAACATTTCCCTGTAATCAGCCTAGATTTAATACAAAATTGGCAAAACATTGTTTGCAGCTATAGGTTTCCATTTTGTTTCTGAACTAAGGCAACATACTTGGTAACACAGAAAGCCCATTCAGTTGATGGACACAGACATCCGTCACAGCTGTATGCAACACTTACTGATAGCGTTGATAAAGTCATGGAAGCGAGCGTAGGTAAAGAGAGGCTCCGGCAGCTCTCTGAAGTACATCTTTAAAGCTCCAGTGGTCACATGGATGTCCTCCCACTTCACATCTGCCAGGTTCACCTTCTCATCTGGACACACACACACACACAATAAACCCTTCAGTCACAGCACCATCCACAGGCACTTAGCACCTTCTACCACCAGATGAAAGTGCCAGAAATTCAAAGGGAGAAATAACCTCTCAGTCTTACCACTGTTCCCTCCATTATTTTCATTTTAAGCCGGAACATTTTCAGGGAACTGAAACTCACCATGATCGACAGCAAAGCGTAGTTTTTGTATGACAGCCAGGTTCCCACTAACTCTGTAGAGCCCGTCTACATGCAGACCTGCAGAGGATCATGGGAGGAAAATATCAGTTCAGTAGTATCTGCAAGTTACTCATAAGGTTTGCTTTAATTTTCTTTGAGTACCCGAAGAATAAACCAAAGATCAGCCAAAACTGTCTTTGAGTACCCGAAGAATAAACCAAAAATAAGATCAGCCAAAGCTCATCTGACACTACCTATCAAGAGGCAGTAAATCACACCGTTCTTTAACTACTGGCAGGTTCAATGAAATTAGAATAATTTCATCCTTAGGATGGTCTGGTAGAGTGACAGACTCACCGCTGTTCTCTACATGGTCGATGCACATCTTGACAAAGTCTGGCACTGTGCTGTTTTCCTTCTGACACAAACTGGACAAACTGCAGCCAAACACCTGATCTGAAGTCAAAAAGAAAGTCAAAAAAAACACAGCCCAAAGTCCTAAATCTGTTAGAACATGAGCACACAGGTCTCAATAACAGCTGCAAATCTCCATGTTCTTCATTAATTATTGGAAGGTTTTCTGCCTGTTTGCTTTTTAAAATGTGTTGTGTGCTTTAATACAAGAAAGATGAAGTTGGCTCTAATTATGAAACTTTGATGGAGAGGCAGAGGCAGAGTGAAGCGTTCACAGGAGACAAAGAATATAATGGCTGAGCAACTGATTTCTTTTAAGTCATTGTGCTAATTATTCCAACAGAAAATAGTGATATATGATTAGGTTAATGAAAGCATGTGGGGGGAAAAAAAGAAAATGCAGCAACTCTTCCAGACTAACTAAATTAACCCTGTGTCAGTGATTTAAATTGTGAGCTACGTTCTGATTCCATCATTACCGCTGCACTGTGAAAACCATGTTTCTCATAAATGTCTGTCCTTTTTCAGATGTTTGATGATGTATTTTGCTTTTTTTTTTTTTTTTTTTAATGGTTTTTTTTTAAAGTAG
>NW_018128005.1:77366-81220 GCF_001952655.1 Monopterus albus | reverse complement strand
ACACAAAGACAAACTGGAGATGTTTAATCTGTGAGAAAAGGTGGTGCTTCTCAGTGCAGCTCTGTTACCTTTGATGTATCCCTTGTCTCTGACAGCCTGCAGGGTTGGACGGCGAATGAGAAACTTCTTCAGCTTGTGTTTGGTCTTCTTGTTGTCGGAGACATCCAAGCTGGTGGAGGTTTTTATAGCTGCAGAGGAGAGATGAGGTAAGACAACATTGTCCACCACTCACCTCAGCACACTGATAAGCAAGCAGGACGCACGGGGCTCTCAAGGCACTGAGCCAAACAGCAGTGATTCATTGGGCTGTTTTTATATACTTTATGCTTTCATTTTCAGTCTTGTACTGTTGAATGTGCGTTCTGATCTTTTGGCTTCCTTTTCAGATATGTTGTGCCACCATGTTTACACCATGTTCCAATTCATTCAACTCTTAAATTCTAACTTGACATGATATACGTTTAACGTCTGGTTAACACAGACCTCTGCCTTTCTTGGAGTCTCTTTGTTCTTTCTCCTTGTCATGTTTCTCCACACCTGGTGACTCGGGCATGTCCTCCTCTATGGCCTCATCAGACTCCCAGGCCTGAAATAAGACACGACTGGCTGTTAAAACCTCTGCACTTTTAAACTCAGTGATTCAAGTGAGTCAAGATAAACAAAATAAACAGCATCATAACTTCCAGGGTTAGTTTTCAAACTATAACATTTTTTCAGAGAGAGGTCTGGTGTAGGTGAACGTGTTGGTCCTCACGTGGGTGCTGATGGTGTCCTGCAGTGTTCGGAACCATTCTGTGACGACGCTGTCGTTCTCCGACTGGATCAGCAGCTCTGTGCCCTGCCGAGTCTTCACCTGCAACCAAGAAAGACACAACATTCAGTTCCAATCACCAATTCTCTGCACGTGGGGTCACAGCTTGGTGTTTATAAAGTGTGTCATGGCTGTAATTAAAAGTACCTGTCGTGTTTACAAATTTACTCCCAAAATATGGCAGAAGAATCTTTAATTTTTAGTGTTTCAGAATGAAAAAGAAGATTTCGGAAACTACACTTGTTTGTATTTGAGACCTTTCATTTCAATCAGGTTATTACACAAATCCAGGTTCAAAACAACAACAAAAGAAAAGATGGAAGTGCACATAAACTTGATGTGAGCTCTCCCCCACCTCTATGACATGCTTCTTGCTGGACTTGTCTTTAGATGCCCATTCCACCGAGCCACCCCTCAGATCTACAGTGAACTCGGGTTTGGACTGACCGCCTCCAAACTGGACAGACAGAAGACAAGAATCGAATAGAGCCAGGTTATCATCAGAAACCACCTGAAAGTATTTGTGAGGATGAGAACTGTTGTGTCACCTGCATATTGTTGTAATTGACTTTTAATGGTTCATGATGTTCATGATTTCTGCAGTTTCATCAAGTTAAATGTAAGACATTCTAAGACCTTTGTCAGGACACCAAGTGCAATTTAAGGCAAATTTCACACTCATACTGCCAAAGTATGACAGCTGTAAGAGAAATCTGTTAAATATTCAAGTTGAATATGAATAAATTAGTTTACAAGCAATTCTTGGACTGATTTGTTCAGCTGTTGTGTGTAAAGTGCGCGGCACCTTGGTTATTAACATTGGCGTAGGTTGCGTTGTAGAGTGGGTTGCACTGAGGCTAAGACTTGGTGAAGCTCCAGATGTTAATACAGAATAATATTATTTGGTGATAAGACAGCCTTGTCTGCTTGAAAGGCCAGAGAAAACTAACGAATGTGCCTTTTAACAGAAAAAGGTTTGCGCCACTCACCCAGCTGGGCCCAGCTCCTTGTCCTTTGGCAAACAACAGTGAGGATCCTTGTAGGACTGTCCAGGAAGAAGTCCAGTTCTTTCTGCAACAGATGGTTCATAAATGCACTGAGCAAACCTGTACAAGCGGTTGTGTTTTTATTCAGCAGATTGCACTGCTGCCGCATTAAGAACTGTCCGATTGCTATAAAAATATAGAAAGATACACAATGGTAAATAGTGTTGGCACATATAGACTGTCCTTAATGTGTAATTTATAAAAGGTAATGTACTTTCCATATTTACTGCTAGTTTATTATACTTCTAAAGTTTTATGGGTTGAATATTTTTATAAATGAGACTTAGATTTCTTTATTTATTATACCTGTAATTATTTTATTGGATTTGTCTTCTCATGGATTTTATTAATTATTCTATTAATTTTATTTTCAATAAAGTTTATAATTTTAAGATTTACTGTCATATTTGCTGTGTGGTTTGATTTTTATTACATACAGAATAAGACTCAATACAAAACTTTGTCAACTTTTAACTTTTCTGATTAATCCAATTAAATGGTTTGGTTGTTGCGCATTAATGTTAAAACTTATTTATTACATTAAGTGCCCTGAGATGATCGTTTGTGATTTGGCATTATACAAATAAAACTGGTCTGAATTGGAAAAACAAATACCTGCTGATACATTTTCAAGTAATATCAATCTCAAAAAGTCCAGTATCAGTCAAGTTCAACTTACTATGTAATAAATAATAATAATAACTGTATTAACAGTCACTAGTTTGAGCCACTGCTACTCACCGCACTTTCTTGCCATTCTCCGTGATCTTTGTCACATTCAGAACTCCACATTTTTCAGAGGGCTGCGGAGAAAAACAGGCATTAGTGCACGTGGTTAAACAATCATGTGACCCAAACACATCAATCACTTTGAAAGTGACAAGCCCAGCAGGATCACAAGAGAGAAAGCTGGTGTCAGAACTAAATACTGGTAAACAATAAGCATGTGTCACTCTACTATAAAACCGCCCGCCACCAAAACAACCACCGATTTCATTATTCCAACTAAGGAAAGGCAGCAGAAAGTGCACAGACAGATTAAAACAAAACGGAAACATAAAGGTTAGACCATAGATCCTTGGCAAAGCACCTGGTGCAGGATTTAGTCAGCCATCTTTCTTCTTAGATTAAAACACACAGGGAAAATGTGCAAAAACATGATCAACAGTGACAACAAAAGGGCCCTGTGTGATTTAAACAAGACAAAGCAATTCCAGAGACAATGTTCTCTGACGGTAGTGCCTATTAACAGCGCTTCTACACAGGCTCAAGGGTCAAACTTCCTCTTTTTTTGCAGCGTTATTTCTGCTTAACGCTTTTCACACAATTATCTAAACAAACCTTTAACACTCATTTTTTAATGATTTACAAACTACCCCGTGCAGAAACCCTGCAATAAGCTGCAACTTGCCACTGTCTACAATCAGGGGCCAAGTTAATCCCATGCAGGGCAGTGAGGAGGTGGGGTTAGGGGTGAGTACTAACAGAGGTGGGGGGCTTGGGAGACGAAGAGCAGGAGTCAGAGTCAGGAGAGGAGGGCTTGTGGCCCCGAGGAGCATCCTAGTGAGGAGACGGGGATGGAAAAAAAAACACAGTCAATGGGCAAACAACAGAAGGTTAATGAAAATATGATGCAAGGTTAAGAAGACACAGGCGGAGGAAAGAGGGTGATGGCAATTAGCAGTGAGAAGATTATAGTTGGTGAGATGTTCATGGAGGCATGGATGGATTATTAATGAGATGTGGGTGGTGGTACAGTATTTCTCAGGATGCTCATGCAACTACAAACTGCTTTATCTGCAGTGTTGTCGCCTAAGGGTGTTTTCACATTTGGTCCCTTTTAAATGAACCGAACTCAGTCCTCTTTTAAAGTGGACCAAAAACAGGACCAACACAAAAGAGACTCAGTCCTTATTGTGTTCACACTGTGAGTACATTTGAAAGAGGACTCAGTTCTCTTTCTGGCCCACTTCAGCTCTGATGGGGTCTCAGTCCTC
>NW_018128005.1:20639-77324 GCF_001952655.1 Monopterus albus | reverse complement strand
GCTTTCATAAATGGCTGTTATGTCAAAAGATTCTCTACGTTAGCTCTTTCTATTGCATATAGTAAAGTACTTGACGTAGTTTTTTTTTCCCCACTGGCACTGCAGTGGGGTCCTAATGAAGCTCCTTGCTCTCACATGAGCTGAAAACTGAAGGAAACCCTTGGCGTGTCTGTGCGCTGTAGACAGTTGTAGTTTGATGAGTTCTTTGTTCCATATCTGGAGAAGTACAGTAGCCACTTCCTTGTACCAAACTACTCATCCACATGGGTATCATTAAGATTAACAGTACTACTACCAATACTGCTTATTAACCTGGTACTAGACTATAATGTGAATACTGTAATGTTTAAAAAAAGATAACTCAACACAAGACTGTTTTTTGATAGTACATTTACTGCGAGGTGCCTCCAGCCCCGAAATCATTATAGCCACCCCTGCTTTGAGCACTCTTAAGTGAAACTGAAATTCTGAATGACAGTTCACATGATGCTTTGACCATTTCAGATTGAATTTATGAACGAACCCATCACCATCAGCTGGCTAATGGTTATTTTTATTCATTAACCCATTTGTATAATTGTATAATTTGGACTTGAAACAAACTGAACTGAGACCACCTCCTGGGGAGGTCTCAGCTCGGTTCGTCTCAGAGGGGTCTGAGTTTGGAGCGTTCACATTTACACAGAAAATGTTGACTAATTGCTCTGAGTTTGTTTTGAGGGCTGAAAGGGACCGAGTGTGAAAACACCCTATGTTTATCAGGTTCAGTTATTAGTGGAATGATTCACATGAACAAGATCAAACAACTCAGAGAATCAAGTGAAAACAGGTGAATTTGACATGAAACCTAGGATTTTTTTTAAATTACTGTGAGATTATGTCCATGCAACCTGACTGTCTGCTCAGATTAAGGGGCAAGCCTCTGATTGATCAGTCTGACAGGCTACTGACTTGGTGCTTGTATGGGTGGAGGCGGGCAGAGCCTGCACGGAAACACCTGGTTTTTAACGGCCGCTGCAATGTAACAAGTCTACAACTGAAACTCAGGATTCACCAGTGAACACAACAGATATCTGTACAGTATACTTTAAGTCAATACACAGATAATCTTGGAATCATTAAACACAGCTGGCAGCTGTGCTGGAATGGATTATACAATTTACTGCAGAGATTTCCACAGAGGAGCTAGTTTTGAATCTGTAGTTTGCAGAGCTGGGTGTCAGACCTTGTCATTGGACTCTTGGTCGCAGGCACTGTGTCTCCACTTGGTCAAGACGATCGGCTCCACATGCCTTCTGTCCAAACTCTGAGTTTTCTGTGCGTCTCTGGATAGCTGGGGAGGGGAGACGTTGTACTGGAGGGAGGGAAGGGGGAGTCATACAGCATCTATAGACTTGTAATTTTACCTCATGCAAACATACACACATAAGACTTTTCACCTTAATATGATGGGTATTGTCAGAAATTCTCAGGTTGCTACAACTGAACATTCACCAGGTAAAATCAAACTACATCATCTCCTGAAGTGGGGCTGAACTCTGCATCTTCTAAAAACTGCATTTTAGTTATAAATATAAGTAGCTCAGTTGGTTTTTGACAATAAACCCCCAAATTGGCAACAAATTCAATACAGTTATTTACAGAAAAAAATTCTAATGATAATCTATACTAATTTTATTTAGCTAAGTATATTACACACACAAGGAATTTGTTTCTGGTACAGAAGTGAGGCAGCCGTCTGCAACGTGAACTCAAGTTACTTGTCATTATGACCTTTACAGAAGCTAAGCAGCCAGGTGCCAACTTAATTGTATTCAATTTAATGACCTGTGAAGATTGTTGCAAAATCGTACCTTAGGGAGCTCCCACTCTGACCTGGAGCCGTCTGCGCTGTAGTAATAAGGCCTGCCCTGGTCGTCAACATGTTTTAACCACTGGTGGTGCACACATACACACACAGAGCAGAAACAGCCCTGACATCACTGAGGTATTTGTGCAATAACATTAAACCTACTGTCCCACAGATACATTTTAGGTTTCTTCATCATTTGAAATGTTGCATAAAGTTTATAATGTCATAGTAAGTTTTAAAACTTCAACTCTTGTTAATAAACTTTCATTTTACATGAAATTATGTCACTTTTCTTTGAACTTAAAGCTACGCTCTGCCCAGCTCTTTAGATAACTGTCATTATGAAATTACAGTAAATGAGATGCAACAAAATTTACTGATCAAGCAGAAATAATTGAAAATCTCTGATGGGTTTGAGAGATCAATCCTGCCCACAAACTTTAGAAGCTAATATCTCTGCACTGCTGCCAGTGCTGGTCAATGAGCGAGTCACAGGAGGCTTCGACAGCACCTCTCCACATCAAGACCAGTTTTGGGGCAGATTTCTACAACTAAAGTATTTGAAAAAAGTTACATACCAGAGCTTTAAACAACAATTACATTGGATATTTTATGTGATTATTTTGATTAAAACAAGTTCTGGATAATGAGGAATTTGAGTGTCTTATGAGGGAAACTCCAGCAGACAGTTCAATCTTTGACCCGTTGCCTAGTAGAGGTACTGGTGTTACAGCCTAATCAGTGTGGAGGAAATGTTTGACTATTGCAATATAGGTGTAAAATCACCACAATCCACCCTAAATCCATTCCCTGAAAGCACCACAGCAAAGAAAGAGGAGATCAGCCTCATGCAGCCCATACCTTCTCATTAGTATAGTCGCTGACGTACAGTGTGTGGCCATACTCATCCATCTCCTCAGACCACCCACGTGCCGGCGAACCATACTGACTGTCTGACTGGCTAGAGTAGGTACTGAAGCAGGTGTCCTCGGATGACAGAGGCTGGAGTCGACCAATGGAGAGCGAGAGGTAGGGAAGGAAAGACGGCGAGAGCGAGAGAGGAGTGGTCTACCATTAGTGAAGAGAGAGGTGAGAGGAGAGAGGAGAAAACAGTCACCATCGAGCTCCAGAGGAGGAATGGACAGTCAGGCACCCAGAATCAATAAACCATCATTAATACAGTACAGAGAAGCAGAAGATCAATCAAAGAGGAAAAATAATCACTGAAGTTCATGCTCAATTCTGGCCAGTGTGGTGTAAATCTCAGTGAATGCTGCAGTGTGATAGAAAAAAAAAAACGAAAGCTTTTCGCCTGTAGGTGGCAGTAAGCAGTTAAGAAACAGCAGCTGAATCAGAGAAGACTCCCAAATGATTCAGGATAATCTGGCGCAGTATGTGTGTTGGTGTGAGAGTTGAACATTTGAAAACAGGCCTTCACTGTTGATCAGATCAAGTCTAATGCTGACTGTCCAAATGACAAATGTCTGTGTGTGTTTTTAATCACAGTTGTTCAAGAACAAATGAAGCTGCTGTGGGTGTATAGTACAATCAAGCTGCATGTCAGCAAAGAAAAAAAGACGTATTTTATCCGACAAATCAAATCTGTCAGTGCTGAAAGATCTATTTTGCAGATGTACAGCACTTTTAATCAGTCACAATAGAAAAGCAATCCCATGTTATGTATTTCTTATACTCTTATTTCTCGTATTTTTTAAAATACTTTTTCCCCTTGTATTTTAATCTTACACTTTTATACATTTCTTTACTTGGGTTGCCATCATTTTGGTAATTATTGTTGTTGCTACTGGATACCTGAATTTCCCTTGGAAACAATAAAGTATCTATTGTTTTTTTTCTATCTAATACTGCAGCTCTGACTCATGGTGTGGGTGATATGGCTCCTTCTTCGACAGGTTTTTACTGGCTGTGGCATAAACTGCTCATCCTATCTATAAAGATTCCTGCTTTTAAAAAAAAATTGCTTTTTCGACCCAGAGACATTATCTGAACTTACTCTGAGTGTGTTGTATCTAATTCTCTGTTTTCATGCTATAGTGTTCATGAAACCATATTTTATGAGAAAATGTTTAGTTTCACTCACTTTCCTTGCTGGTACTGCGGGACCACCATCTAAGTAATTTGTTCTTTCTATAATAAACAGTCACCAGCTATTCTGACAATTCTGTGACCATCACCGATTCATTTGCCAAAGAATGACTTTACTAACAACCTGCACTTGTGCATTACCTCTTACTGGGAAAATACACTGAAAGCGAGACATGAGCGGCACGTTCTGCCTGTAAAGTCGTCAGAACAGCTGTCTAAGTCTTTACAATGAGGACCAACAACACAAGTGTACTGAACAAAAATAGATTTCATGAAAGAAAACCAGGAAGAAATCACATTTTTATGTAGTCTATGGATTTATATATTTTCCCTTTAGAGAGTGAAACTGAAGCAGCCTGATCACTCGTAACAGATTCCAGTAGGAACTGAAAACAACAAGATGTGTGATTTAAACAGTTGTCTGTGGAGATTACACTTCACTAAATGCAGCAGAGGGGAAAAAATAGATATGAAGCATGAAAAAACAAAACAAAAACGCAAGAGTTCTACGGGAGATGTGCGTCTTGGATTCTGTGTGGATTGAAACATCTGACATAATGGAATTCTATCTGCAGCGTGAGACAGGTGTGAGATGATTTCAATGTAGATTAGAGGTTAGGGTGTGGCGTTGCCACTAAAAGGTCTTCATAGATGTAAAATTGGGTGTGCATACCTCAGAGCTCTCTCCAGTGCTGTGCCGCTCTCCTCTCAAGTTCCCAGTGCTGGTGTCTCTGGCTCGAGGTGGCTTCCAGGTCCTCTCCTGGGTGGAGCGGTTGTAGTAGAAGTGCCTGCCACTCTGGTCCTTGTAGGTCTCCCAGTCACCCAGCACATGGACAGGGGTGCCAGAGGGAAGAGGGGGCAGGTTGGTCTGGGTGATCTTCAGTTCCTGGAGGTTGGTGTAGACAGGCGACTCGGAGCAGCCCTGGCCTGACAAAGACACCGTCTGATGGGGGAGAGAGAAGGAAAAAGAGTGAGGTGGAACAGTGTGTGAGAGGATACAAGTCTATTTTATAGTCAGGGAGAAGTTTTTGGACAGCTAATGAAGGTGACAGCTTTCAGAGTGCAACAGCTGTACATAAAAGCTTTCATCTAAAACACCCTCAGCCACAATGTTAATGGCACGTTCCTACTGAGCTCCACATAGACACAACTGCCTAATCACTGCAGTAGTTGTGATGAACACTGAGCGGCATTGGAGCATTAGGGACAGAGCGGCTGAAGCTGAGAGAGGAGCAGTGCACTAAGAGAACTCAGGATGAGGACAAGGAAGGAAGTGTTATTTTATATAACACAGGTCAGGTAGAAATAAGGAAGTAAAACTGACTATCAAAGCATCATCCATTCTGAACAGCGGCACAACAGTTTGCCAAGGCTCATCCTTACAGCTGAGGAAACTGGAAATCTTCCCTGCAAAAGAAAAACTGAAACATATAAAAGTAAATGGGTAAATATGGATCCCATAATTCACACGTCAAATTGCATAACTGTTTTGGGGTCTGACTGTATTATTTGAATGTTGGGGTAATAAAATGGCAGCTATGTACAACAGATACCTTATCTGTTAGCCATCATGAACATTAACTGTGAGAAAGAGAGATTCACAAAATAACAAAGTTCATAAATTAAATAGAAACCGGATGAAAAATGAGGAAAAACATTCCTACAGTTCTCTTGATACTAACAGCAGGTAGAGAAATGATTATTCTCACTGATGACGAATCTGCTGAATGTTTTCATGGTTAATTAAAAAACTAAAAACCGATCACAATGTCCTGAAGGCTAACAGTTACTACGACGTAAACTAAAAGAACAAAATAATATTGTGAAACTAGAACCATTAGAAGTTTTGTTTTTCAAACAATTAACTGATTAGATTAAGTGACTAATCACTTCCTCTATGACCAAAATGAACGGCTTCATGTTGCTCCTTGAATCTTGGACTTTTCAGATTAGTTTTTTTTTTTTTTTTTTAAGAGTAAAATACACAAAAAGAGGAAGCCTATGAAGACAATAAGGACTGAAAGTACTTAACCTGTCAAGATCAGGAGGAAAATAATTTCAATTTCACATCCTGGTTTTATTTTAACTTGTAGTAAGTGAGGTCTCTTGGCAGAGAAAGATATTTGACAAGTTACTAATACACTGCAGAAAAGTTTGTGTTAAACAGGACAGGAGACCTGACCAACCACAACCTAGATTTTGTACATTGTTATAGGAGGGTCCGCCGTTCAGTCAAAAATCTCCTCAGCTGTACAACAGCTAGCATGCTGCCTCTAATGACAGAGCATCCTTCTTCAGAACTGTGACGCACGACTGATCCAGTCAATGTGCTGCCTGTCATGGTTATTTCATGCTGCCATTACAAAGCAGCTGCCTGGGTTCAGAGCGACAGGGTAAAGAGAGTCATAAATAATGCCAGTGCCCCGAGGCCTCCTAACAGTGGCTCTGTGATGTTTTTATTGCATGGGGATCAATAGGGATGAAATATGCAGCGGCCAAGGAAACAGCTGGAGGTACCCGGGAGAATGGAATATTCAGAAGGATGAGAAGCGTGCCATTAAATATGGTACCACTGCATGACAATATACACTCTCCACTTTTATATATATATATATATCGCATATGCATACTAGAAAAACCCTCTACTGCAGATGTTGAAGCAAGGTGCAGCTTAAAAGAAAACCTGTGCTAAATCATAAAATATATACATGTAACATATTACCTCTGGTGGTGAGCAGCTAGTAAACACATCATCCTCTTCATGAAACAAGACTACTCGTAAAAATCTTCTCAAACGGATCATCGCCATTGTCCTTACTTAATATCCTGAGTTGCATGCAGCACTGCTCTGTGGTCTTCCTGTATATGCTGAGCGAGCATGTGATTTAGTGCATGGATCTGTCGAAGGGGAAGTCCTGGCAGTCTATCGACCGTTAGGCCAGGAAGATAGTATCCCACGTTAAGTGTCAGCCACAGAACCACGTTTTTCCTCCCAAGGCTGTTATGACACCCAACTTCTAATAACACTAAAGTCACTTTTACACCATTGGTTTTGAACTGAGAGAGGATGTAACGCCTTATCAGCTTCACAATAATGAACCTGCTGATAGGACTCCCAATGACAGCACCAATATGGGCTATTTCAGATAACGGTACTTATTATGAAACTAAAGGCTGCACTGCCACATTGGCTCATTAACAATACATAGCGAGTCTTAACTCGATTAGAGCACCAGAATATTTCCGAGCAGCTGGTGCTGGACATCTGGTACGAACAGACTGACCATCTAATCAATAATGAGCTGACATTGACCTGCTGTGAGGAAGCTGCTCTTGTTTCTGGTAAATGCACTTACATAGCCTTTTACATAGCCTATATAGTATTGAGACATTTTTCTAGTGCACAATTACAAAAATCGTTACATCCATACCTTTTACTATATACAGTGGGGAAAATGAGTCAAGCTAGCAGCTATTCCCATTTTTTTGGGTAATAAACAACCAATGGTGTTGACACTGGTGACCATTTCACTAATGCTACACTCACATTAGCTGCTGCAGATCTGGGCCACTTCCATACGGGGGTCAGTGGAGAGGACAAGGGGATTTCACATTTATTGGACATTTATGAAAAAGCTTCTGATCAAGACAAACTCAAAGGAACATAAGATAGAGCAGTTTTTGAGAAACTGTGCAATTTGACCATCACTCAGATGATGCTGTTATCTTAATATGCACATGGCTCACATTTCAGTTAAATCTGTACATGTGTAGCACCTCGGGGGTGTTCACATCAGAGCTGGATACATGGAAGCATCAAAAAGACAGGATCTGACAAAATACCAGAAGTGAGCATTAAGGCCTGTGATGTGAATGAAGCCTTACAGACAACATAAATACACTGGAACATCCAACAGTACCTGGTGGTAAGAGGAGAAGCTGGTCATGAGCTGGAGAACTCAAATTGAGCTGATGGATACACAATCACAGCACTAATCAGTGCAGCCTCAATTACATCAAATAACAACCACAACCCGACTGTACAGTACACTGACAGGAGCGCTAAGCCTGAGGCTACACTGCACTGCAGAAGCCAATTAACTGTTCTGATTGCAGCTCAGCATGCTCTTAATTTCCCATTTCAGCCCAGGACAGAGGTTAATGGGTAGAGAATAGGAATGGATGGAGAGTGACGCTGCCAATTCCAGATAGGAGCCCTTCGTGGTCTTATCTGTGCTGCCTGCAGCTCTGCAGTGGAATAATAATCAACTGGCCCGGTGTTCGTCAGCCGGATATAAGCTACATCAGAGCCAGAGTGAAACAGGGAGGAAGAGAGGAATGAGAGAAGACTTTGGACTCTGCTTCAGGCTGTGAACACATCAGAGCTGATGTTAGAAATGGTTGCAGATACTTTGGCATATTATTATATTGAGAGATTCAAAACACTGTGTTCATTTTTGGCTAAGTGGTTGATCTTATTCACATTAAGGTGGGGTCACTCTCAAACAGCTGGGCTGCTTTCCACAAATGCCAGGTGAAGCCTGCAGGGCCCTTTCAGTGCGTGTGGGTCATTGTCTTCACATTATTTAATCTGACCAGTAGTTAAACCATTAAAACACACACGATCTACTGTGATCTGAGACAGAGACAAGTAGCACAGCTCTCTACTTTTTCAATTATTAGAACGGTATCTTACTCTTAAGTTAACAATATAACCGATTCACCATCATATTATTTCAGGATTATGCTGAAAAGTGATGTGATGTGCTCAGTGTGAAAACTATACTAACATGAAAAATATCCCCACAACCATGACTTTAAATGAGAGTTTTGTGCTGAAAATTTGTGAATTATGGGATTGATCGATCCAAAACTATTTTGAATCGTCATTATTTATAAAAGGAATAATGTCAGAAATTCGCTGCCATTGAAGATTAGTGGTGTATTTATTTTTTGTATTATTTTACATTAAATACAGTTGCAACCATTTGACATTTAAATGAAACACTTGACTGATAGAAAATTATTCAGCAACTATTTTGATAATTCAATAATCACATTTGTGATTTTAAGCAAAAATGCCAAACAGTTACTGGTTCTTACATGTGATTAATGTATTGCTTCCATGGTCATGCATGATAGAAAACTGAATATCTTTGGGTATAAGGACTGTTGACTGGACAAAACAAGACACCTGAAGATGTCATGTTTGATGTAGTGAAGTGCATTTTATAGACAAAATCAATCCTTAATCAATAATATAAATAACTGTTAGCAGCCTGTTAAAATTGAATATATTTGGGTTTTGAGTTGCTGGTCACACAAAATGTGTCACCTTGGGCCTGAGGAAACTGGGATCTGCATTTCATAAGTGTTTTCTCTGGCATTTTATTGGTTAAATGTTTATTCAGCAGATTAGTTGGAGCCTTGTGCGTGTTTAGACATCATCATGACTGTAAATGAGACTATTTAAAACTTCCTTCCAAACTGTTCCATGCAAGACATCTGAAGTTAACGGACATTAATTGGAGGCATAGCTCTGCAGTGATAGTTTCAAATCTCTATTTTCTCAGCAGCAGAAATAGCAGCAAAAGTCAGCAAAGAAGCAGGCAGCAAAATCCTTTAGGTGGCAGCATGTCAACAAAGTTTGTGGAGGAGGAGGAGGTGGGGCTCCACGTGTTCACCTCCCCTCTCCTGCTTTTGTTCAACACAGATGAACCTGCTTTGCTGCATACCACACAAACACACAACATTCACACCATTTGAAGACCTAATTTCTAAAGATGAACCTGCTTTGCTGCATACCACATAAACATACAACATTCACACTTGTGAACATACACCATTTGAAGACCTAATTTCTATGACCTGGACTTAAGAATACAGCTTAACCTCTCACACTTATCTGTTAGCAGTCCAAACGCTGTTTGAGGTGTTCAGGTGGAGATATTCACCCAGTAATTAAACTACCATGGACCTAAAAAGACAGAGCTCTCTGCAGGCCTCCCTCTTCCATGTCACCAGTTCAGGATAAAACCCCATCCTCCTAAATTAATGACAACCTGCAATTACAGGCAGCTATCTCCTTACACCTTCACCTGTTACAATACTGGGAAACTGTAGGAGCCAATATAGTTTGGCTCCTTGAGGAAGTGTTTAACCCATAAAGCTGCAACAAACACATTAAACCACAGTTCCTTTTGCATAGAGCTGATATTGGGTATCTTCCAAGAATCAGACACCCATCCTGTAAAATATAATCTAGAATTAATAGGCAATTAACCGATTTATTCATAATTGGTTTACCGATAAAATGTAATTTCACTGGCGCACTTCGGTACCCTCCTTTAGTTGTGTGGGTGTGACTAATGTACACGCATGCAAGTTTGTACATGTACAAATATGCCCTCAAACACACACAAAGAGCACACAAAACTTCTGTTGTACTTCCTTGTTCGTTCAGTTTCAAGTTTCACTGGGGCAAAGTGCCACTGCAAAGCTCTGTGTGTTTAAAGCCAAACATCATGTGTGTATTAATGTGGTCAACTGATATAACTGCATAACATGAGTAGGAAGTGTTCCTTACTATTTCTGTCTTTGACCCAATGTAGCTGACAGAGGCAAAAGTTCAGGCTTTTACCTCAAAGCTTGGTTTAAAAAGTCAGCAAAAAGCCACAGCGAGCCACTTTTTTTAATTCACTTTAGATCAGGACTGTGTTGCTATGAAGTAAAATGATTAGACAGAGAGAGAGGCAGTCACACACCTTATACCTCAGCTTTTGTCTGCCAAAGGGAAACGGCAGTTAAATCAAACTTTGGCAGCTTTGCCCAGTCACCGTTTACCATCACAGGTAGGGCAGATCATTAGAGCGGCGGTTCATTGATTGACAATGTATTTGTAAATATTTTGATGAGTCGGCAATAGTTTTGTCATTTATAGGCAAACATGACAAATATTTGCCGTTACTAGTAGTGAAGTAGTTACTGGTGTAACAGGGTGCTACACCGAGAGGTGGATGTTGACAAATGACCAATGAAACCAGTCTGAAGGTGTGACACAGCACCTGATCGAAACAGGAAGAAGAGGATGTTGTATCAGAGCCAAACTGTGCACATGGAAATACACCAAACTTTCCTGACAAGATTGCATCACACTGCAACTGAATGTGTGACAGGTGATGAGGTGAACTGTACACAAAGGTCATTCTGTTTTACAGTTTGTTAGCTCTATGATTTTTTTTTTTTATATTTTCATGTGTTGATTCATGATCTGCAAGTTTTTTGTTTTGTTTCGTTTTGTTTTTTTTTACTGGTGACTTGATTTTTAGCAGCGTTTATTTTGTCAGTTTCTCCAAAAATGTACCTATGCTGTAAAACAGAGGGCAATAAATGTTAAGTATATAGAATTAACCAGGAGCACAAAAGAAGACAAAAGATGACTGAAGGACTTGGGTCCAAAGTAAAAAACAGTGTAAAGACAGTGAAAAACCTCAAGCTTGTAAAATACATGTCCATCACAGCCTGGTGGCTCTTTGAGCCCATTTGAGGGTCACCTCAATAACTCGGACTGAAATGAATAACATGAAAGAAAAGCGAGAAACGCACACAAAACAAAAAACAAACTTGAAATGGTGGCACCACCCAAGGCAATTACGTAACTGCATTGCAAAGGCATTCACCAGGAGAAAAGAGCAGACAATGCAATGCGAGGAAAACAGAGTGAATAGCCTGAAGTGAGCGAGTGCTCTCAGTAACCCTCCACAACCGAATTCAGGAAGCAGCCAGGCTGCATCAATGTAACATGACACAGGAAGCTTCGCAGACAGCTACATCCAGGTGTAAATGAGGAAACAAACCATCAGCTAAGCTCCTGAAACACACAGAATACCTCCGCATGTCTGTTCTGGGACGACATCCACTTGTTCATATATTCCTTCACAGTGCAACACAGACATAACAAACTGGGAAGACGCTGCTGAATAATACAGTAAATAGATTAGTACACATTTTAGCAATAATTCTCAAAAAGAACAGAAATAAGAAGAGTGAAGGCAAAAATTCTCATGATAAAAATCATGATAAAAGTAGCTTTTTTTCCCATCACACAAATAGTAAAGTAAAAAAAAAAAAAACCCAACTCAAATCTTACACGCTGAATGATATATAGCAGAGAAAAGCAAGTCTTCACATGTGGGGAGCTGGGGCTCAGCACACACTTGACTGATTCATCATTTCAGTATTAAGCTGATCAGTGATCACTGCTGCTTAAATGAACCACAGCCCAGATTACCAGATGCATGAACCTGCCTCTGGTTGACAGTGAACACAGGACGTTTACCCCAACACACTGTGAGAGTGTTTAGTGCAACACTACCAACTCCTCTTTGTGATACTTAGTGGCATAAACAATAAGATGCGCCTGGAGTGCACTTGGGAAAAGTAAAATAGTTCTTTGCTCTTTGTGGAAAGAGGTGGTGTGCGCTGTTACAGATCAGAAACAAGTGATGTACTCTGCCCTCTTTTCCAGAATCCCAGTTAAGTGTGGCATTGCTCACATCTGTCAGGAGGAGGTCCACAGAGGAATCCTAGTCTTGTTCTGAATCTAACTTTGACCTACTCGTGTTTCTACATGAGCCACAAATGGGTCAGTTGCCAGAAATAGGAGGGAAGACAGTAATGGAGGAGGAAGGCACACAGACAGCCTGTACGAGGCCATTCACAGAGGAAATCATCACCTGTGTACACAAGGTCTAATATGAACAAATTGAAAACAATGTCCAAAGTCTGAGCACTGGGTTTATTTTATGCTTGTGGCAGTTAGACCTTCATTTGAAATCTGGTTACATGTCATCAGGACTTATGAACACTCTGTGAAACAGTCAAAGTGTAATGCAGCCTAGTCCACCTGTGTCTACAAATAACATGTCTGAGAACAAAAGTACATAACTACACAGCATCTGGTCTCTGTGTCTTGTTATTAATAGTTTATAAACAGTTGTTTTAGAGACAAGCCCAGTAAACAGAGCAGCCCAGAGAACTTCATTCTTCTGCCATACTGTATGTTGGAGCTCCGTGTGTTTTAGTAGTGGTTCAGAGCAAAAACAGCCCTGTATTGTAAAAAGGATGTGTGTGGTGGAAGTGTGCCATTTCAGGTACTGCAGAGATGACTGAATACAAGCCAGGAAGTCCAGCTGGAATCTATAAATTTGATGCCAAACCATTGTAAAATGGTCTATAATACAAGTATTTTACTGATGTGGAAAGTTGTCACAGCGACACCTACTTTATCTTTCACTGGGACAGGGAGATGAAAGTAGGCAATCGTGTTACAATGCACTGTAATCTACAGGGAATGGCCACTGAGGCCCTTCGCCAGTTGATGCTGCACTGCACTGAGGCAAAAGCTGAGCCAGGTTCAACTTTTTTTTTTTGGCCAGAGCCTTCTGCACTGGAGTCACTGAAATGGACAATGGGCTTCAGTATTTCAGGCAGGGCTGCAGCTGTTCTGATGCTTCTTAATAATGGACAAAACAGAGACAAAACAAGGCTGTACAAAGTTGAGAGGATTGCGTGACTAAGTGTACTAAAGCACACAAGTAGGAGTGAGACAGGAAGTGATTAGTGCTGGCACTGCCCGAATGCTGGGGAGAATGAACGTGTCCAGATGCGTGTGGCTTTTAGGCTGCAGAGTGTAGGACCATATGCATGAGAGTCTGTAGCAGCAGATGTCTGGACAGCGCTCTGCCCTCACCACAAGGGACGAGGGGTTTTCCCCGCAGACTGGGGCATGATGCTTAAACCCCCTGTCACCATTGTGGTGACTGCAGAAAAGTCCAATGTTTGGGTTTCCTGACACTAAACTTGACATTTATAACCCGAGACACTTAAAACAAATCAAAGAAAAGGACAACTCAGTGTTTCTCATTGACATATTTTCATTCTCTGGGCATGAAGCTTGCCCAAGGTGATTTTATTTTAATTCTAAAAACAGTAGAGATGCACCAAAATGAAAATTCTGGGCCGAAACCGAAAATTTAGGATGCACTTGGCCGAAAACTGAAACAAAACCGAAAATGGCTTCTTTTAAAAACTTCAAAATTTTTAAAACATGCTTACTCTATAATTGTGTATGCATATTATATTATATATATATATACAGTGGTGTGAAAAAGTATTTGCCCCCTTACTGATTTCTTATCTTTTTGCATGTTTGTCACACTGTAATGTTTCAGAATCTGCAAATTTCTTAGTCTTTTCAAAGAATGTGGCGACCGGGGGTATTTGTGATGTAGTTGGGGCACTTTTAACCAATGTTGTTTTGCGGTACTCCTCATATTCAATTGGATGTCGTGTTTTCAGGTGGTGTATCAAACCTGTTGTCAAAAGGTTCCTTGGCACTGTACCTCCTCTTGATATTTTCGCAGAACAAATGTTGCATATTGCAACTTTGGTGTCCTCACCTGAAACTTCAAAATGCTTCCATACCGCTGACATGCTTTGTCGTTGATGGGGAGAAGCATGATATAACAGCTCCAGCATGAGTGAAACCTAACCTGCGCTGCGCGAGGATGGGCGGGGCGGGACATTTTCGGTGTGTTTTTTTATTCCGGCCCGAAATAAAAATGGCCCTTTAGGCCGAAAATTTTCAGTGGCCGAAAGTTCGGTGCACCCCTAAAAAACAGGCTTTATCATATTTTCAGACTTGGCCTAGTCTGAAAATATGAAAATAGAGGCACAGAGCAGAACCAGAATTTATATATAGTTTATATATATTTTTTAAAAACTGCATGAAAAGACCAGACTTTCAAAATTAAAAAAGGACAATGGAAACAGAAAATGAATAAATCATGAAAAGCATCAAACATGCTTAAGAGACTTTAAAAAAAAAGCTCTGCGTGGCACAATCAAAAGAAAAAAGTCCTTCCTTCCTTTTCAACACATTTTTCACAGTTTTCTATCATTTGAGGTTTGATTATGTCATTGTACAGTCTTGTTTTGTACCTGTTTGAGGAAAAAGCAACACCAACTGTTTATACTGATGCACCAACTTCTAACACTCACACAACAATAGAGGATAAACATGCACAATAACTTGCACTTTCTAAAGACAAATTTCTAAAAATTATAGTAAAATTTGCACTAAATGTGAGTTCAGTGGACAATTAAGTAATTAAATCTACTTTGAACAGTTTTTAATTCTACAAATCTTAATTGGCTACTAAAAAAAAGGCAGAAATAACTGGTCAATGAACTCTGAAGACCACCAAACATTAAACTGAGCAGCTGAAAACATTAGTTTCCTTCCCTTCTAATCTTATCAGATCTCACTGCAGCTGACAGCTTCACTGCCGAGCAGCCGGACCCAGCTGGGTTCAGTGAATGGGTTAAGACCAAACCTAGTAGCCAGGGGGGACAGAACTGGGTATTATTCCCTTAAATACAGGCACAGGTCCTTTAAGGCCATAAATGTGCTGGATGTCCATTCAGGGACATGAATGAAGCTATATGCTTGTTAACCTAGAGAACAGCAATACGACACAACCAGGAGGCACTGAACTCAGCCCAGAGATGAAAGGAGGCTCAGTGGAGAGCAGAAATTATCTAAGCAGACTTTATTCATCTAAAAATACCAGACTGAGTGAGGCCACCAGCAGAAACAGAGCCAGTCAAGAAATGTCTTAAGACCAACAGTAATTTGGGCACTTGACTGACATACATTTGAAGAATAGAATCAGCAGAGAATATTGTCCTGTAGACTACAAATCTCTTAAGGATGTAGGAGGGGAAAAGAAAGCTTGGGCTGTACAAAGCCATTTCAACATCATGCATTCAAGGCAAAGATGCAATAGTGGACTTTGTAAATGACTGGGCACTGGAAAACAGTGAGTCACATCTGAGACATGACACAAGTGGCCACAAACCAATGACCGAACCCAGATATTATGGGATTACTGTAAATGAGAACAATACATTAAATCAGACAGAGGACTATGCTACCACGGCACTAACCCTGAGGGCAAACTGGGTTACATGGTTCCTTTCTTCTTCTGTTCTCTTATACGGTACATGGTATCTGGTAAACCACAGAATTGTTTATATGTGTCATTTTATGTACAGCACTTTGGCCAACTCTTGCCGTTTTAAATGTGCTTATACATAAACCTGATTTTGATTTGATCTGAACTGGTACCAGTTTACAGACAGCTTCAGAGGGAGATAAAATCAGCATCGTCTTTATTTTTACTGACAGGACAGGACAATAGGCAAAGTGTGTCAAGATCTGTTTATATGCTTCACAATAAAATACAAAAGAAAAAAACCCCAGCAAATTAAGTTTAAGCCAAAATATACAACCTCAGTGCCAACCGTAATTTTCATTTCTTACAGATGTCGTACTTTCAGTGGAAAATTTATAAACTGTCAACATTTTAAAAGACAGTAACGCCAGCCTGACTGAGTTAACTCGATCACTGGCCTGCCATTTATACAGAACATTCTCACTAATGAGGCCAGCTGTATTTTAAGCTAATTGGGGTATATTTAGATTCTTCAAAATGAGCAGTTGAACTGCACCCATGAGAATCAGACCAATAGTCCTTATCAATCGTTGCAAAACCCCACATTTTGGCTGCACTATCAAACTGTCCTTGTCACTGTATCTAGGATTAATATCCCACCAATTAACAGGGCATACATTGCCAACCTCTACTGAGCTTCAGCCACCCTGACATTAGCTTTGTTAAACTTGGAAACTGATTTTCCCCTCTTGATAATGGTGAGCTGCCCAGGCCCACAAACCAGACCCAAATCATGATGCGTGATTTTCCCAGTAGTGCTGTGGAGTGTCACTGTGCTCTCTGACAAACTTAAGGCGCGCAGTGATGTTTTTGGAGAGCTCTGTAGTGTCCTGCCGTGGACTCCATGCTCCATGCAAACATGTGCACTTGTATGTTAGACTCCTAACCAGAGATGGTAACCTGCTCCTATGATTCTCCAAATCTTCAGGTGTTACTCTGAGCTTCTGTTTAACTCACTGAACATGTTTGGAGACATCTTAGCTGGATGCCAAACTTCTAGAAAGAGTAGCCACATATAACTCATCTCCATTTATAGACACATTGTATGCAAATCAAACATTCTTGATTGTAAACCTACTGAAATCTGGTTTTGCAAAGCATAACTGACATCAGCAGATGCTTCCTGTAAATAACAACCTCAAAATGTTTGAGTGTTTTTTATAAGTCAAAGTAGCACTAAGCCACACTTCCAATCTTGTTTCACTGCTTGGACTCTGGGGCTGGTAACTCCTGACTCCAGTTTTCCTTTTTAATTTCATCACAAACCTTTTCCAACCTACGCTGTGAATGTATTTAATAGTCTAGAACAGATTGCTAAAGACCAGCAGAGCACCACATGCCCACAGCAAGTGAAGAGGGCAATAGCTGCCATGCAGGAAAGCTAAGCAGCAGCATGCAACAACATAATGACAGAGCAATTAGAAAAGCCCTGTGTAATTAAGGTTGACAATGTGTCCAAATACTCCCTCCAAAGTCTTTCCACAAAGTCAACAATAGAGCAGCACAAGTGGCGGCGAGTGATGAGGAAATAATCTACAATGAGAATAATCGAAGCAAAGATACAACCTCTCTCCAGACTTGATGAAGAGACAAATGGTGTAATACATACTCCCCTCAACTTAATCTGTCAACTATACTCCTGTTACATTGCAGCCTTAGCCTCACTGCTGCATCTCTACCAGTCCATGCAGGTCAGCCTGCTGTGTCTTCTGCCAGCTTCATTGATCATCATATATCTCAGTTAAACCACAGGACACAGCAGAGAGCTGCACTGAAAAAACAGGCTAACACTACAGCATTTTAATTAGAAGAGAGGCCCACAACAGGCGACTCACTTGCCAGTGTTTCTCTTTCAGCTTTGTTAAAATTCTGTAACTCTTCCAAAAGTGCTGCACTAAATTTCATTGTGGTTTCTTTGGCAAATGAAGTGGTGTGATTGGCCACTGTGGTCTACAAAACCTGAACATCAGCACAAATATCTGCTACTGAAATGACAGAACCACAGTTGTTCCCCTGAAATGTCTTCTTTCTCTCCATCAGTCGCTTTCTCCATTTTTTGCCCATCTCTTCTCACATCCCATCTTTCCCAGTTGTGCACACAGTCTTCTTGTTCACTGGGTGAATCATGTATCAACCCGTCTCTGCACACCTTAAGGAATGTGGTAAAGAGAGAGAGGGGGAAGAAGGGAAAAAGTGCTCAAATACTTTTCACCTCCTCCAGCTACAGAAAAGAGACCAAGTCTCCCTGGTTCCTTACAGCCACATGCCCTGACAATGCACTTCTTTATGGAAAAGGAGGAGAGTAAAAGGCAGGTATGAGGAAGATGGAGGGAGGAGGATGATCTTAACTTTAAGCATGTTAAGACTTTTCTTTTTAAAATCAGCGCATGGGCTGAAGTTGAGAGAAATTCTGGACAATGAAAAGCACTGAGAAGGAAAACTATTAAGATTCTGCTTAACAGACTGAAGGATTTAGGTGCAGTGGTTAGAACTGTTGCCTCACAGCAAGAAGGTTCTAGGTTTGAACCTGACGGCCGACCAGTTCTCCTATGTGGGTTAGGGTTAGGGTACCCCAGATTCCTCTCACAGCCCAAAGATATGCAGGTTAGATTTACTGGGGACTTCACACCCATGTGTGAGATTGTTGTCTGTCTCCATGTGTCAGCCCTGTTACAGACCGGCAACCTGTCCAAGGTGCATCCAACAGCTCACTTATTGAACCATGTTCTTCTGCAGCCTGAACACATTTTATCTCTAACAGAGCTGATAAAAGATCAGGGCTGCAGAGGTTTTTACATATTGGTGAGATTTAGGGTCCTAGTCTTGGCACTTCACTGATACATTTACTCTATTACAGTGACACAGAGCAGAAAGGACATGCATTAGACTCAGATCACACTAATAATTACATATTACTAGAATACAGTGAGAAGGCAGCACAGCACAGAGAAGATTTTGTGAAAAGGACAGAAGACAATCTTAAGTGCAACTTAAAAAAAAAAAAAAAACACTGCTTGCTTTTCCCTATGCTCATACCATTCATTGACTGGGCCTGAACCAGTAATTCTGGTTTTGAATGTAAATGAACAAAAGTGTGCATCATGTTTCTGCAAACCTGCGCAAGGCACAAAAGCATGTTCACATCAAACAAGTTCAATGACACAAAAGAGGGTTTTGCTGGGCTTTCTTTGTGGGATTTAGGTGCCTCATACTTAAAACAACAGCAGCAGCACAACATTCATGTGGAGGTATTATATCTGTCTCACAGTTCTTGCTGAAAGCAGAGGCAGGAGGAACAGGAAGAGGTGGAAGAGGCAGGCTAGTGTCCTAGAATAATCTACTAATCCAATCTGAAATGGAATTATCCCAGGGGTACGGTCCACACAGGAAATTAAAGAGCTTTTATCCTGCAGGAGAGAAGATGACTTTAAACCTAAGGGAGCTGACAGAGTGCAGCCAATTTCCCAGCATGACTCTGCAGGTCTGTCTAATCAAACTGTAATCTTTGTTCTATCAAAGCAATTCAGTCACTGTGCCCCAGACAGTGTGCTTGAAAGGTTTATTTTTCCTATAACTTTGAAATGTGCAAATTGTTCAAGGATCAAGACAGTGTGGGAGTAGCCAGACATTCAAGGCTGCACAGCTGCTTGACTGTAGCATCCTGACAAACACAAATGCTGCGGAGCTAAGTCTGAACTTGTAGCTTTGCAGTTGAAGGCTGAACCATCCAACTATTACACCACACTCCTACCATTATGCTGAAAAGAGCATATTTCAGCAAATACTTGTAATACCGGCCAAAACATGTCTTAGCTAATTTATGATTTGACTCCAAATAAAGAGGCCTTGTGCTACGAAAACCAGACTGTTTCATTTAACTTGCATGAAAACTCAGAAGAAGTTCAAACCAGTAAAGTTAGTGAGCTGTGTGATTTAACTGTACTGCAGTCATATAATTTAGTGAATCCTGAACTTGTCACTCACAATGTACCACGTGTTTCAATCGATCTATAGGTGGTTTCACATTAGGAACACAGGCCTGGATCACAGTACACTTGACCCGAAAGTCCAGTTCATTTTGAGCAGTGTGAACACAAGTGTACTGGACTTGGGCACCGTGCCCATGACTGCTTGAAGATCTTGAGCATGATTCATATGTACTCGAGTATGGTCAGCAGAAGAAGTGGGCTGCTTAGATACGCCATAAATCTTCGATTCTGTCGGTTTAAACAAACAAACATGGCTGCAAAACGATCTCTTTGCAGTAAGTAGTAAAATGCGTGTTTGAAATTTGGGCCAATGAAAATATACAAAGACAACTGGATACTACACATAAAACCTCTGAGATTTATGCAAGTATTTGTCAGTGTTTACATGCACGTGGAACAGAAACAAATGTCGCCCAGTTGACAATGCAAGGGGTTGCTTGTTCTTGGCATTCAGCAGGCCAACTACATGCATATTGCCACCTACTGTATCGGAGAGTGCACTTACGCAAGTGTACTGGGGCACGGAACAATGTTACTAAAGTGTAAAACATGAAGTAGAATTTTCAGAAGAAAGAGGTGCATTTCAATTACAGAAAAGGTGCAATTCAATTACATCTGACATCTGTTTCCCCCACATGAAAAAAGACAACCAATCAGAGCTTTGTGCAAGAATGGGACACAGTCTTTCTGTGCCAGAGCCATCCTTTGCAAGTGCCACAAAAATTGAGATCATTGTGGAAGAGACAGATGCAGCTGCCTCAAATAACTATTTTACATTCAGACAAATTATTAATGATCCTCCTGTGTCTGCGATGGATTGGCGACCTGTCCAGGGTGTACCCCGCCTTCGCCCGATTGCCGGCCGGGATTGGCTCCCCCCTCCCCAACCAAAAATGATCTCAAACAGCAACCCCCCCCGCATCTTAAACTTTAAATTAGCTTAAATAAACAATGTCAGACTGAATAATCAAGTGAAATGGTATAAACCAGGTGGCCTGTCAGAAGGTAAGAATGTACGTCTGTAGCGATATTTATTACCTATTAAATTCATGTGTTCAAATTTATTATATGAGAATGAACAAATTAATTTCATGGACCAATGCCAGAAATAATATAGCCTGAGAAAACAGAGCTTTCTTGAAAGAGGCATGTCACAATAATCAGGTCAGAACTCAGCCAAATGCAGAACCAAAAAGACCTTGTTCCCATGTTGCCAAGTTAATCATCTCCGACTCTGAAATTCACTGGGGGCAAAGTGCGCACACAGTCCATTCTACTGGAATGTGAGAAATTATAGTCGTCAGTCAGACAGGCAAGAGTACATATGGGCAGGGCTACAATCAAATCTTTATTTATATTGGACCAGGAGATTATATGGTGCAAATGCTTGTCTGTTATTTACTGGCTGTTCATACATGGTGCTTTGGAGGGTTTTGATCTCATTACTTTAGAAGGAAATCTAAAAAGGGCCCTCATCTATTATGGACTGTGTGTGTCATGAAATCATGACATGAAACTGCAAAATATCAGTCATTCTATCTGTAAAAATTAAAAGCTAGTGTATATAAAATCCAAATATCATAGAACGGCATCCTGTCTGCCACCCCTCCTCCTCTCATCCATGCTGCCCTGAGCTCTTCTCATCAGCCAGCTGTCCAAACAAATGTTATGTAGCCAGTGCTTATGTAATGAAGCATGGCAAATGCTTAGCACATCCTCTTAGCTATGGTATCTTGTCGCATGCCATCATCAGTTCAAGAATCTCAGGATATAACTGAACCTTCCTGTTCCTTCTGGTTCCTGCTTTCACTGATTCAGTTAAAACGCTGCTGGGTTTTCAACAGTAAGTGTTTTGGATCACCGTGAACGCTCACAGTGAATGAACAGATAAAACACACGGCTGCCCTGAGCTTGTGAACAAAACCTGCAAGATCAGCTACTCTGTGTGTTGAGAGAGAGTGAGGGGGAGAGAGGGACAAAGGCAGAGAATGGAAAAAATACAGAGTCATGTAGTAGGTAACTTTAGTCTCAGCTCGCATGACTGGGATAAAATCAGTGCAATATACACAATAATATTTAAGATAACTGTTAGAGTGCAATGAAATGTGCCACATTGTCAGCTAGAGTATGTTCATCTGTGTGCTTCCTGTATTACAAACAGCTGGATGCTTCACAACGAGCTGCAATCTATTAAAGATATTCAACAACAGTCGCTGTGCAGTCAATTACTTTCAGACTATATAATACAAGCTACTGAGGGGTTTGCTGACTTGGCAAAAAACTGTGCATGCAGCTATACGAACAGATCAACGTGCAGGCATCTGAAGCATCTCCGAGCGCCCCTGCTGCCACCACACATGCACAGATAAAGAGGCTGTCTTACCGTCTCATTCTCCTCTGGGTACATACTGCCTTGTAGCTAAGTTGCTGCTGCAGAGGAACAAGTCTGGTAGCCGGCAATGCTGACGGAGACACTGAAGATGCAGAGAAACACAGTAGCCTCTGCCTGTTCACAAACGCCTTCTGTGACTGCTATGTCACTGTGACATAGCAGTTAATGTCACTGAGGCCCTGCACACACTGACTCCTATTCACTCACAAATTATTACATAAACACAGAGTGAGAGAAAGAGAGTGAGAGCGAGAGAGAGGGAGAGGGAGGGAGAGAACACAGAGGTAAGTGATGCTCGCTCTCCCACACACTGCTTGACCTGCCCTCCCATAATGCCATAATATCACTCTGCACAACACACAGCTGACAATAACCAACATGCATCTGCATAGACACACACAATGGTCGTTGTATAGCTGGGAGTACACTCACTGACATAAAGCATTCCTTAGCCCCTCACGCTAACCATGACCATCAGAGCTAAAAACCTAACCCCAGCTCTTCCCTAACCTAAACCTTAACCCTACAATCAAGTCTTACCTTCAAACAGCGCTTAGCCGTTATGAAGACCAGCTAAAACCTCCTTAATATTAAAATTTCCATACAACTACACTCAATCAAAGAAAGACATGGACACACCCACAACCCATCTGAAGCCCCCAGAGGGAATAAGAAAAGTACCTCTTCACACACACACACACACACACACAGTTTTCTTTTCAGTCATCAAAGAAGAAATATAGGTGATAAGTAACAGTTTACATGCTATTATCCCTCTTCTGCATTATATTTAAACCTACCTGCTCATAAGAAGTGAAAACTTCCGCCAGTCATGGTGAAGACCACGACTCCTGTACGTCTGAATGGTATCAAAACACATCGCGATGTGGGAAAAAAGAAAAACTTTCTGCAAGTAAAGTTTTCTGTTTTTGTGCAGCATCACAATAATAAAAGTTTATTTCTGTATTGGTGTGAAGGCTGAAAATATTCACATCTTGCTTGCAATGTTTGACACTAGTGGTGTGACGATATACTTAGCTCACAAGAATGAGATGATATTTTAACACTATTTTAAAGAAATCTTCAATGATGAAATATATGACTGGAAAATAGTGTTTTATTTGACTGAAAGTCACAAAACAAAATGCATTTTGAAATGTTTTAACTAATCATCTTGTAATGAATAGCACTGCATTTCTACTTTGCGAGTATGAATTATCATATGCAGTAAAAGACAGAACAATATGCTAGCACTGTAAGAGGTTTTGCCACAAACTCAACTGACTCTACTATATGATTTCATGAGTCTCTTCAGACCTTATAACTGTGCCTGCACTATGCATGGACTTCTAACATCTAACTGAAGCTGCAGTTTCCCACAGAATTGCATTCTAATTGCGCCGGTAGCAAATTCATTTTGATGGTGTCACATGACTGGAAAACAACACCTCAGAGCACTTCGTTGATTAGGCAGATGTCATTCGGTAATAGCGTCAAGGATGCACCAGACTGATCAATATCAGACCAATCAGTACACTGTGAGGTTGGTATGATGCATGAGATGACCTGAGAGATTACATCTGCCCACTGTCAAGACATTTTGCCACACCATACAGCAAAGCAGCATTCCCTCTTTAATCTACTATTGCATTGGGCCTTACAAGCAGTGCTTGCAGAGCAGAACAGCTATTGTTGCAGTAAAGTATCCAATTCACTGGATTAGCCATAAGCTAATTAGCATCTACATATTTTACCTACAATACATTTCTAGTCTGAGTTGTCAGACAATGTGCTATGATACATGGCCTTGCAGTATAAAATGTGTACAATACTATTTCCATCTGAGAAAAAGTAACAGATTGCACATGATTATCCTCCATGTCATCATTGTTTTTCCAAAACAAAGATAAAATGCACATAGAGCTTCTTCTGCAGTGTTAAAGTGAAGTAAATCTGCAGTGCAGCACCATAAACAGGTTAAATTAGCCAGCTGAAAGAGGAACTTTAAACAAAGGCAGAAAAGAAAGGATAGAGTGATAAAGAAAGAGACACAGAGAGAGGGTTCAAACCCAGCTTCACCCCTGCTCTGTTACACAACAGCCAAACACACTGCAAAGGAGTGGGTCAGCTGCCAGAGTGGCTGTGTGTGTTTGTGTGTCCCAGTTTGAGAGGCACACACAAAAACAGACCTCAGTGCTGCTCCATAACATTGGGGATGAGCGCGCAAACTAACTGCCACAGTCTGCCGTACTCAACTGAGACTGTCCAAAACTGCTGTTTGCTGTCAGTTATATTGCTGAAAGGATCTGTGAAGTCATTGTCAGGCTCCAGTGCTCCAAAACATATCAGAAACAGTGTAATAAGTGCACAAAAGATTTTGGCTTCATTAATCGCCTAGGAGGTGCGCTCCAGCTGGTCCTTGAGATGATGGATTTCAAGACAGGAATAAGGTGACAAACAGAGCTAAAACAATTTATCCATTAATGAAGAAAACACTGCAAATAACCATTAGCTACACTCCTACGTCACAGCCATTTTGGATGGCTGACCCAGATGTGAGAGTGGATGTGTAACAATAGGTCACCAGTGGTAATTCATAAACACTGTGGCAGGAAGCATGACAGAGCAAGATAAGATGTAAAAGAAAGAACAACTGAACTTACAACTGACAGTATCAGCAGATGTCACAAAGCAGTAAGTTTGGGGAAAAGTGTGGCTTGCTTGGTTCATTCTGATGCTACATGCACTGCCATCCAAGAGAATTCATGTCCGCAGCGATGCTGTTCAGGAGCTAACAGCACAAGCAGAAAAAGAGAGGCTAACATGCAAACTGTATCACTAGAAAACTCAGGCTTAAAAAAACATGCACAGTAATTTATTCATGTTTGATTAAAATCCTTTACAAATTGAAGCTCACGGTTTATTGTATTTCCATCTGGGGGTTCTTGGCATGAAAACATTTGGGACTCCCTGAAAGAGAGGAAGATTTAGCATCTAAATGACCCTGCAGTGAGTTAAGATCCTCCCTGCCAACATGTGATATAATAAGCCTTTTTATTATGGCAGAGAAAGAGAATGAACAGTAGTGCAGATGGCCTGGCTCCTATTAACAGATCCCTCAGACTGTGTGTGAGACCAAATGTGTGCCTCTGAATAAGTGAACAGAAATGGGCGCCTTTACTGACAAGACCACTTGACTACAGTGCCTGTAACTGTGTGTGGAGAATGAATCACTGGCTGTGTTAATAAATTACCTATTTTACGTGGTATGGATGTACACTAATGTGCATAGGTGTGTTCATACTCACTGCACCACAAGATGTGACAGTATAAAGACAACTCCAACTCAGCTTCCTGCCACAGCAAGTAATCAGAGGAATGAGGAAGTGCTTCCTCTAATCAATCATCCTGCTGAGAGTCATTAGAGGTGTTTAGTTGATTACAGCTGTCATAAAAAAAACGATGAGACTCCGGAAGGTTGAGTCAGTGTTACAATCAAAAGGTGGAGGATGGGCTAACTCCTAAGTACATAATTTAGTTTCCAAAGTGAGGCACAGCGTACACGGTAGGGGTGGGAACATGTACATGCTGGCCACTCATAATCATTTGGGCAACGTTTGACTCACCTAAATGCCTGCTTAATATCTTGTTATAACAAGATTTCTTGTATTTATGATATACGCTCATGTTAAAATATGATTTGTCTTGTTATTACAATATACTGTATTTTCTCCTTACAACGATACAGGCTACTTTATTTTCTTGTTATAACGCGAGCTCTGCACAGCCTGGAGTTAGTTAAGAGCACACACACAGTATGCTCATTCAGTTCAGCAGCCTCTCTCTCTCATCAAGACTTCCCACTTTCCATAATGGGGGCCAGCGTTACGCCTAGGAGGTGCGCTCCAGCTGGTCCTTGAGAATCACTGATCAGACACTTAAATGCATGCATGATAATTAGCCCAGAAAGCAACACATGAATGCAGCTCAGGAGCAAACACACTGCACATGTCCTGATTAATTTTCAGGCATTACTGACAACAGGTGAAGTCAGTTTGTGGGTTTGTTACTCACACCAGGCTCTGCAGGGCTCATGTTAAGGAGTAGACTTGATATGATCCACTTTAGGGGTCTGTGGTGATATATTAGATAACTCATCTGGCCATACATTTGAAACTACACGTTGCTCATGCATTGAACGCCAGATAATTGAAGAAAAGAAATAAAAAGTGTGCATGATGGTTACAGGATTAAGGCTGCAGGCACCACTGCTCATATAGCTATATAACGTTCCACCATTAACAAGAATGTTCAAAGCGCAGCTCTGTAAATCGTGAAATACAACATCTAAGCTCCACTAAAAATGCTGTTACCCACCCTCTCTGGTGGAGTGGTGTGGCAGAGCCTACAGATAAATAAATCAAAAGCCCATCTTCTACCTCAGTAACTGAGACCCCATCGAATTTCAGTCAGCAGCATCTGAGATACTGCTATTGACAAAGAGATGAAAGCCCATTTTGGGACATTTTTAAAGATCGCAGTATTTTTAAAGATCACAAAACAACAAGATACAACATCCCAAACTGTCTGAGATAAGGAGAAATGGGTGACACAATCACAGCAACACAATCTACCCTGCTAAAAAGCTCCTGAAGCCTGGGTGATAAAGAACCAGTGGAGGCTGTTGAAAGTAGACAAGTTACACCAGTAGTGACAAAGTAGGCCGTATGGTTAGGTTCAGTGCAGCAGATAAGAGCCTTGCAAGGAGTTATGCAGCTCTGCACACTCATCACAGCCTGAACAAGTAGCTTATCAGAAGGAGCCGCATGAGCTGGAAATAAGGAACAACAGATTGGAGGTGGAAGCACAAAGACACTACTTTCTGTAGTTTTTGCTGTTGCTTTGGTTTTATAACAAGTACATATATTTTTCCTATTCCCTTAAAAAAATTACACAAAAAGAAAGGAAAGAGGCTCAGATCAGACGTGAGAACAGAAAATACAACAATAGAGATGAGGGAGAGGCTGTGTGTGCATATTTTAGGAAGTCCTGACTCACAGCTGTTGTGTTGTCACCAGCCACACTGTGCCAGTACAAAGCAAAAACAAACAAGCAACCAAGTGAAACTGGGACAGTTTCAACATCAACAGGCTTGTGTAGGAAACTCCCACTAGTACCAAGCTAAGCATCCACCTGACCAAATACCAGTCAGTGAATACATGAAAGTCTACTGTTAACATATCCATCTCTTAGATGTCCTGACAATGGGAAACAGTGGATAAGGTGGGGGTGAGGAACAGCTTTTTTCCTACAGCAGGACACCTAAGAATCCATTACCACACTAAGGCTGCTTAAAAAAAAAAAAACATTATCTGGGTTTTAAATGTGTTGACAGAACTTTTACAATATCAACAAAAGCTAATAGCTTAGACTTAGTTATGTACTTCTAAACTCAAACAAAACCAGACATGCAACTGGTTTCAAACTTTTTAATTTTGGTACTGAAGCTTCCCTTTGTTTTATATTTGAATTGCGGACTGTGCCTTTAACCGTTTCTGATCAAATGAACACAGCATAAAGGCTTAGAACTGTTTGTTATTGCTCGCAGTCTAATACCAACAACACTTCCACGACACCGACTTAGAATGGTGAATAAAGTGTTAACCATGAAGTGTCCCAATTTCTAATTTTAAACAGCCAATGAGAAACGCCTATTTTCTGCAGCCTATTATCTTAGGAAGCAAGATAAAAGACTGAATAGCCTTGTGACAGAAGATGGTGAGATTTGCACAGGAAGATCAAATGACCCACACAATGAGGGTTTGCTTGCAGACAAAGCAGGACTGTACACATATCGCCACCAAAACAAGCTCGACCATTTTGACCTTTCTCCTGCCATTTAAATGCTTACACAGAATGGCCAAGGAAGGAAGGAACACCAATGTGCACTGAGCTGCTTTCAGAGAATATATGTTCATTTTTAGATTACCTTTAAACAATACATCACACTGAATCACACTCACGTCACTGTGTGAGATATCACTGCAAAATCAGTACGTCTGAAACTGAAGTGTTAGTGATGGAAAACACATATAGTGACAAAGTAACGAATGGGGCTGCTGTCTCTGCTAACTTTGTCTGGGATGCCTCAGCCCAGAGTACATGGGAACTGTTACTGTACCTTCATTTTCTTGAGCAAAAAGGGGTTTCTTGTATATTTCATGATACAGCTGCAGTAAACTATGTTTTATTTTCTAATTTGAAAGTGAAGTAAGTGTGATGTGTGATGAGTATGATGTTCAAACTTAAAGGAAAGGTCTGAATTTTAACATAGTCTCTATAACAGGCAAAGCAGAACACCACTATTTGCACAGGTTCACTATCAGCATATTTAACATTACCCCACAGCTTGAAAGCAGACATCACTTCAGTGAAAAGCTTTTGGGGGTGGGGGGTCTCAGAAATAAAATAAGCCCCAAGTTGCATCTAAATGTGTAAAATTAAATAAATAAATAAAACACACACATCTGACAGCAACAAAAAAAAGTAGTTTAACCTGTGGTGACTTTACCTGAAGATGTTCGGTGGAAGAGCTGCTCAGTTCATCTCCAGACTCCGAGTCATTGGTGTGTCTCTCCTCACCTGCAGAGTCACAGTGTTGGGTGCTGTCCACATCTAGAGGGCCCCTGACCGCCTCTGGGGATCGAGGTCGGGAACGGGGCAGAGAGCTGGACCCTCCCTTGTGGCTAGGCTGGTGGCCATGAACAAGAATGTCAGCCAGAGCTCGGTCATGGTCTGTGGGGGTGCTGGGGGCGTGATGGTTGTTATTATCCTTATGCTGGCTGGGGGGACTAAGGTGCCCTGAAGAGGCAGTTTGTGCAGTAGGGGAGTGCGGAAATTTCGACTCATGTCTGTGAAGGCTCTCAGGGGAGCGGTTGTGGAGTCCCAGGTCCAGATTGGGTGGCCTTACCCAGACTGCACCTCCACTCTGTGGCTGTGTATTGCTGCTGGCAGCAGGATGATGTGGGATGGGTTTAGGAGGTGGCATGAGGGCTTTGCGGACTTCTCGGACATACTGAGCAGGTACATAAAAAGCCTTACTTCCCTCCTCCTTCTTCACCTGCCACCAGTCGCCATTGGTTTTCTTGACCAGCATATAGCATTCCCCCTGCCGGATGGTGATGAGGCGGTCCTTGGACTTGTACTCATAATCGTACTCCACCTCAATGTAGACCTGTCCTGGGGCAATAGGCAGTTCTGCCATGACACTGTTGACTGTCCTGTCCACCAGGCAGTTCACCGCAACAGGAAAATGTTTATCAGCATGGCTTCATGGGCAGAGCTGGAAAGAAAACAAACAAAGCTTAAAGTAAATATCCATAACACCTCCACATCCATGTAAATAAAGTTCCCATTATGCTACTTTCTATTGTCATTTTATATTCCATAATGGTGATTCAACCAATAATTGGGCCACAGGTACCGTGGTGACCTAGTGCTCTAATACATGTACCATGCAACTGCAGTGCTTTCAGCTGGAATCAACAACAACAATAGTCTCACCTACAAAAACTAAAAGTGCAATAACTGAAAGCTCCAACAAAAATGCAGGACAATAAGGGAACAATTGGAAAACTGTGAAGTCCAGCCCAAAGATAATTTTAAGAAACTGCATAAAGTACAACACCTGCAAAACACACTTCAACAAAGCCAAAAACAACCATGTCTTTAAAGTCTAATACTATCCACCCCAATCAGACCAATGAGTAAGATTACAACTGAAGCACTTTAATCCTCTTCAGAGGCTGAATGCACAGTCTGCTCACATAAGACACATAAGACCAGACAGAGGGAGGGGACACATTAATATGACTCACATGATCTTCTTGCACTATTGTGTCTCCATATCTCTGTCCTGGCTAACTCTGCCTTTGCCCCTCTCTGCTCCTCTGTCTGCAACTGAGGCATGTTGCTGCTGAATGGAGAGATTAGCTGATTCACATAACACAGTTTCCCACTGAAGTCACACAAGTAGTCTCACGAGGTGAGGCTGCAGAATACCTTGAGCAACCTGAACTTTGAAGGGTCTCTTATTTAAAACAACAAAAACAAAACACTCATAATTCAACTCACAGCGACAACAAAAAACAAGCTAGGTTTAAAACGCATGTCTTAAATATAGTTAACACTGAGGGCAACCTTGACTTCAATAAGAATCAACGGGCAAAACACTGACAAAACCAGAGGCCAAATGTAAGAAAGCGTTTCATTAAAACTGTAGCACACATTTTGCCGGTGGGCAGGAGCATGACATGAGATCTTATCATACGCTGCCTCAGGCTACCTGTGTATGGGCTAGCCTGACACAGATGGCAGTAAGTAGGTGGTAGTAGGAACAGAAAGATTTCATGATCTAACAAGTTGAAGAGTTAAAAAGATGTGTAAGTGCTCAGAAAAGCAGTCAAACTTAATTTGGTGGTTGTAAGTATTAGTCAATATTTTTTCATTAGCCCCAGTAGAGATGATCTGTTTAAAAAACAGATGGTGTCAGTTTGTTTTGAGTCTCACTAGGCTGAAAAGACATTAGCTTTAAGACCTTGAGTGACCCAGAAACAATAGAAATTAAAATGAAGAACATTGTGACATTTACTTGTAATTTCTTCATTAATCTAATCAGTCTAAGACAGTAAATAGAGCTGAAATCCACCAAGCACTCCACTGTTACCAGGTTCTCTTAGACTTTAAGGACTGTAAACTAAATATTGTTTGGTGATGAACTGTTGGTCAGAGAAAAAGTACTTCAAACATAGATTCAAAGTAGATCAAACAAGAAAATAATCTTTACTTGTGTTGTAGTCTGAGCCACATCTCATCCAGATGAGGTAGCAGGACATGGCAGCAGCAGTTAGCGCAGGAAAATACAGTGACAGTCGTAACTGCAATCCTACAAAGTCATCAGTGAGTCACATCCAGCGAGACCTTTGCCTTAAAAACCAAGATTATGACTTTAACGGACAATCAAGACTAGAAATCCGACTTTCATTATGACAGAGTTCAGAGTCACATCTCTCTTTCAACCCACTGCTGCTGACTGGGAATCACAACAGCTACACAATAAACAACTTCCACTGCCAAGTCTATGTGGTCAGACAAACAAAATCCTGATGGATCTATTTGCAGAACACATTTTCATTTAATTATTTTTGCTAGCCTGTTCTTAACCAGTGTGTCCAAAGAATTATCATAACATGGAAGTATTCATATTACATAAAGTGACACTAGTGTTGTCACCATAAAATTGGCAGTTCAGCAGCAAACATGGCTTTGGCAGCTGATAGCCAGCATCCCTACAGCCTCTGTTTACTTTCAGTGGGGCATTAGCTCCATAAAAATCTGTGATTAGGTGTGATTAGGCCTACACCTCCTGCACCGCTCCTGATGCAGTGACCACAGGGATCATATCACCACGGATTACCTTGCCGGGCCAGGCTAACTTACATGGAGGGACATCTGACCAAGCTGCTCAGACCATCCATTAGCTAAATGAAACAAAGCACTGCCTCTATTGGCAGTACACGGCGTTTCACACTGCGTGATGGTATATCATGACAGAAACTGGCAGCCTTCCACATGAACTAGCTCGGCAGGGAATGGACAGGATAGAGACCGTTTCTATTTCTATCTAATCCTGGTGCTGAAGACATGCAGACTCCAGTGGGCAGCAGACAAGGAACCTATATTTAGTGCTGTAACTAACACTTGTTTTTGCAAATAACTGATTGACTGGTCTTTAAAATGTCAATAACTAGTGAAAAATATCCATCTCGTGACATTTAACCATTTATCATCTTATCAAAAAGTGATTCGTCAAAATATTTTTCTGGCAGTCCATGAACTGATTCCTTTATTCCTATTATCTCATCTCAATGAGCATTCCTTTGTCTGTCTGCATTGTTTACTGCCTGTTTATACTGCTTATTTTGCTTTGTTTGTACTGTTTGTTGCTGTTAATACTGCTTATTTTGTTATACTAGCCTTACGCTGGTTTACTGTTTACTTGCCCCTTGCATTGGGGGTATGTACATACACATTGAGAGCCAATGTACCAGAGTCAAACTCTTTGTGTGTCCGACACACCTGGCCAATAAAGCTGATTCTGATTCTGATTCTGATTCCAATTGCTGCAGCTGAAGTCACATTTACTCACCGAAGCACAACATCAATGAGGTGAGGCAGAGCAATGGTAAAAATTTGCCAAATGATTTAACAGTTCAATTAGTCAAAGCAGCTCTTAAGCTTTTGCAGCAGTTAGACATTTCCTGGCTTCCTTACAACATTTCCCTGGTTTGTTTTCTTTTCACTCGTTTACTCAGCTTTAATATCCTGCCAAAGTTTTTAGGTAAATCACCAACCAGTCTGACAACTGCTATTTAAAAACGGTCGCTCAGACTGCAACAACCCCTATGACAGGATATACTACATCTAAAACAAAATTAAGATGTGAAAAGTCTTAACTAATTTTTGATAAAGCCAAAAGTTAGACTGACAGAAAATGATTTAGCACCTATTTTAATTACTGATCAAGTGGCTCCAGTGTTGAACTTGAGACTTTGCAGCTTTTCTTTGCTGTGTGTGACTGTAAACTGAATATTCTGGGGTTATGGACCAAACAAGGCATTTGAAGGCATGTGATGGGCAACGTTCTGATATTTTATAAATTAATGAGAACATGATTGAGGAAAATAAATCTGCACATTAAATGACAATGAACATCACATGTTTTTAATAGTCTTGTCCCTCCATCAGAACAAAACATCTCTATTCAAATAACATCCTAGCATTAATATTAATTGAATGAAAAACTAGGCTCTGTAAATGTCATTACCCAAATGATTTAAGCTAGGAATGTTTATAAATAACTCAATTTTCTTTTGAGCGCTCTTATTCCTCATATTGAAAAGCTGAGCAGTGGCAGCGCCTCTTTCAATGATCCCTGTCTAGATTAAACTCCAGAATCAGCACGGCTATTTAGTTGACAAATATTCTCAGGGTCCAGTCAGCATCACCAGAGGGAGCACCTTAATGTGATGTAATGGTAATAAGATTGACAGAGGGGTGGGGTGGATGAGTGTAGAATTTGGAGCTACAGGACAAGATGACAGGATCTTGGCTGAAACGCTGGGAGCGACGGGAGAAGAGATGTGTGTGGGACTGCTTGAATTGACGTGTGCTGAAAAGGTTGCGACTGTCAGCACATGTAGAAAACACACCCTCCCATTTCGTGACCAGTGATTATTTGAGTAAGTTCTTTTCATCAGAGGAAGCCAACTTATTTAAAGAGGAGGAAAGGAAGTGAAGTAGTTATCCATCATCCAAGTTTTACTGTCTTTACAGCCAAGATGTCAAATTTCATTGAGTAACTTTCCTCTCAGTTATTCAAGCTAATTCAAATATCAGTCAACTGTTTTCTTTATAATTACAATAATATCTTAGAAAACTGCTGACAGCAAATTTTGTTCAACCATAATATGCCTGCAAAGACACGTTGGCATTAAAGTGGCTATAATCAACATTTTTATACCAACAAAATCACGACAATGTGATGTTGTGAGGAACGAACAAAGAATCAACATTTGGATCTGCAGCTCCCCTGAGATTTATAGTAATTTTTTGCTCATTGTTAAGCCCTCCAGCTGCGACTTGACTGCTTTGGTTCACACACACAGCCCCAACAGTGTAGTCTTTCGCAGCTGCAGGCAGCTGTTTTCTGATAATCCCAGTAAAATCTACCTCCTCACCATAAAACAGCAGAAAGACACAGTTAGCTGGTGAATATAGTGGGAGCATTTAGCAGCTAAACAGCCAGATATTTCCTGCAGAAGTTGGTAGAGCCAAAACAGGATGAATATTGGATGTTTGGATGTACATCACCATGACTCCAAATTAATGATAATGTTGCTCTGTAACTGCTGGATGTATAAGCAACTGTTTGCAAAGGCGTTCACTACATCAACTTAAATAGTGATGATATGTCAAGGAAAACAGTTATTTCAGGTTTAAGCTTTGCAAATGACATTTTGCCAAATTCAGAGCAAAAAAAAACTGTTGACCTCTAATTTATTAGTACGTCAGCAGACATTGCGGAGACCAAAGCCACAGCACATAAAAACTATCAGCATGACTCAGTATCTCGAGGGATAAGTGAGAAGATATGATTTTTATTGTACTAACCCTTTAACATGAAAAACTGAAATGCTGGGAACGAGCAGAGACAGTCAAACAGTGCATGGTGGCTTTACGTCCATATTGACCTGAACAGCTTGGGTCCAGCACAGACTGTCCCCGTTTGGCACCTCTCACCATGACCTTTCTAGAAACTCAACTCCCCGTGGGCCCCTGCAAGTGCCATAACCACAATCTGTTACACTTGAACAGGAGGAGGGAAATGAGAGCACACAACATAAAAAAAGCACAAAAAAGGAAACATTTAGAGACAGGTAGGTCACCTGCTGTAGGAATGAGGCAGTGAGCATCACATAATGGAGTCCACACTTCCAATTCAACACGACATCATCCTTTACCATACCGTAAATCTTTGTCACACTGATAAATAAACAAGCTCACTAGCAAGAGGCTGCATTACACCAACCAGGAGAAACTCTCTCATGTGGTTTATGGGTTTCAAACTAGAATTCCAAAATATTAATACTGAATATTCCAGTTACAACAAAAACAGAAACAGGTTCTCTCACTTCATAAGCAAACATTTGGTTTATCTTGACACATGATAAATTATGAACTGATAATCAAAACAGTTGTCGAATTTTACCGATCAGCTTAGTGGGCAATCATCCATCCATCGATCCATCTATCCATCATTGTTTATCTTATTAGGCAAATAAGGGCTTCATTAAACTGTAAACGGTATCTGTAGGTAGGCTATCTAGTATTTTTAAGTCCTTCAAATGCCTTGATATAAAAGACACGTTATGTCTTTATGTCGTCGTGGTTCACATATCATTTAGCAAAGAGTAACACGACAATATCACCTACTTTGTGTGAGGACTGTAGCACCCTGACAGTTTAAGTTTGCTGCTGAATGCTAATGAAATTAACCCATGACCAAAACGTTCACTGTAATATTTCTGAGTTAGTTAGCATCTTAGCAGGTTTATGGTACAAAAGAAAGTCCCAATGGGAGTAAAATTAATCTTTACACATCTGTTTGTATTTATATTCTATGCGTCAGTGAGCCAGTAGCACACCACAGCTAGTATAAAGGGATTAAGTTTACAGGTCCTGCCTGGTACCTGTAACGTCTTCCTCTGAACTTTATTAAGCAGTTATTTGAGTACTTCTGTGTACTGTAAAAGTTTTATCTTTAACTTATATTCAGGTTTTGCCACCCTAACATTAACTAACAATTCTTGGTAGGGTGTTTGTCTTGATTTACACGAGCTAAACTGTCACTAACGTTAGCTAGCTAATTAGCCTTTTGGCTAAAACATTCCTGTGTCCCAAACGTTGCTGCAGTCAAACATCCGCACCTTCGCATACCTTCTCTGTTGGAGTGAGGCTGTCCTTGGAGAAAACAAAACACGCTCCAGTGCTAGGTGAGGTTAAATTCCTGTAAATGTTCCAGTCGACGGACCACCGTGTGAAACTAGCTGTGTACTTATCAGGCTTGTCAGATTAGCGGCGTTCCCGTTTGTCCTGTCCTTCCCTCGCCGGTGTGCTAATCCACAGCAGCGCTCGATCCCATGAACTCACAACTTCAACCACCTTAAGACAAAGATCGTCTATTGTTACGATACATCACTCTACCCCCACCTCACTCACACACAAAAGAAACTCGAACCCGCTTTCCGGTCGCTAGACAACCTCGAGTAAATTTTGACGTTACCATAGCGACTAGAAAACATACTGTTTTATTTTACCGTTAATGTAACTGTTGTTTATGAATGTAGAAGCAACTATAACTTTGATTATCAATCAAAATTACCCATCTGTTATGTTTAGTTAGCATTTCCCTTAGACCATTAAAACAGTAAGTTCAGTGTTTGCGATGAGTGAAAACACGGTCAGAGTGAGATCTCTTGGCTGTTTTGTACTCCATGGTCAAGCCCTCAGGTGTTCGGAACGAACAGGAAATCAGCGCCACCTGGCGACAAAGTGACGAAACTACAACTATACGGCAAGATAAAAACTTCACAAAAGCTGTGGAAATTTAAAATCCGAAGCGGGAAATTTGTACAGGCCAGATAAAAACACTGAACACTAAGTTGCTGCTGTTTCAGAACAACTGGATGGCGCAGAGTAATTTTAATCATTGTTAATTTTTGTAGCCTACTTGTAAAAGCTCTTACAAACATCTTAGCATCAAAATATAGTAAAAGTACCAAAAGTGAAATTAGTCATTTTACAGACCGGCCTATTTCAGATCAATATATACAGCATTCTATAATTAGGTTATGATTATTGGTGATGTACTTACACATGGTACACTATGATACCAGTCCTGATCTGATATTTGTTTTACAGGTTTTCTCCACTAGTGTGAGATAATTCTGATAAGTGTTCTGAGAGTGTAAATTTTGGCAATACAATCACCACAGCGTTCAGTAATTTCTGGTTATTTTCACACAGGTATCACCTTGGAACATGGTTCACAAAACAGTTACCAGTAACCAAGGTGCAGTTCAGAATTAAATGACACAATATTTTAAATCTTGTTCACACTGAAAAGAAATGTCGCTGTAGAGTTGACTCATTCATACACTTATGGCTCTATAATCAGTATGAAGTTGCATGTAAAGGGACACAGGGTGTTTCCCAAAGTAAAGAAGTTGTGTCACATGTGCAGTTGACCAACCTGGTTATAGTGTCACACTGAACAATGTAATGTTCCATCAGACTCCAAACCAACACAACTGACAGACATCTGTCTTATCTCAGGGTTTGGCTAGAAAGAGGAACAGCTGTGATGGAGATGAATGTTTACAACCTGTAAATGACTGGAGCAGTAAACAGATAGCCTAAGATGGGACTGAATTTTAATTTTTCTTTTAACTCCTTAGCTGACTGCAGGTTTGAACATGTGATTTGATGCTGATTTATTAAAAAAGAGGATTGTTGGTCTTTTTGCTTTCTTGACTGAGTTTATTACTCCCCCCCCCCCCCTTTTTTTTTTGGAACACCAACTATGTGATTTTTAATGACTGCATGGAGAGTTATGAGAACATACCATTTGGAGCGTTTTGCCAGTGATAACGTGGTTTTTCTATCAGCTATTATCAAATCCAGGCTTTGTTTCTAACGCCGCATCAAACAACAAAGCATTTACATAAAATGTTACTGTCAGACAATTTATTTTTACTGTCATCCTGGACCTTCCCTGATATTTTTAATTTTCATGATCCCACAGATGTCCATCTGCCTGACATGATAAAATGTTTGCCCAAGGGCGAAACCAACATTTAACCCCAACATTGTGTGTTGCAATAATACAAAAAAGATTTTGTGGATAAGTTCTCTGACTTTTTGACTGAAATTTTAGGCAAATATGGCGGGGCATTTATCATTGGGTATTTTAATATTCACGCACGCTCCCTCCCTTCTTGTTTTTAAATCTAACTTATTTTTATTGTCAGGCTTTCCCTGATCATCAGCATTTGTAGTTTTTATTGCAATATATTGTGTTTTGCTGAGCTTTTATATTTTTAATGATATTTACATTTTATTTTTAGATGCCATTTTATCTTTGTTCAGCCCTTTGGCCAAAGTTTTGCTGTTTTAAATGTGCTCTCTATATATATAAAATTATAACTGATCAGCAAGCATAATTGCACCTTATGAAGCCTTTATAAGTAGTGGACTCTCAGAGTGGTCGATTTAATTGGAACTTAAGGGTCTAATCAACACTATGAAAAAGTCCCAGACCAAAAGTATTGCCAATATTAATGAGAAATAGAACGTTTCCACTAGAGGAACAGTATAAAAACTACACTGCACCATGGCTTGTAACTTACTTGGCTCTCCTTATCAAAACAATTAAGAGGTTTTAACCGAATGCAAAAAGGACTGAGAGATGTTAAGTGTTTTCACATAATTATTTAATCACACATACATTTACATCATGCAGTCAATCAAAACTGTGATCGCATTAACTTTCCTTCTCTGTCCATATTAGAGCCCTGCTATTTGTGCCCCAGTTCTCCAGGAATGATCCAGTACCTTGTCCACTGATGGAGCCCCAAACCATCCTTTAAAAACTAACTATTACACAGTAGTAAATTAAAAAAATATTGTTTTTTAAATTATGAATAATGAAAAATTCAATTAACCACCACAAATAATCTTTGCTAGTTTTATTTACAATTTTTTCCCCATTTCATGTCCAGTTCCAGTGGAAGGTCAAAGGATAAACATATTAAGGTCCATGCTGCAGTCTTCAATAACCTAGAAGATTAAACTCATCTCGACAGACACCCAACACCATCCTGTCATAGATACGTGAGAGCTTCTCCTTCTGGCAGCTTGCAGAAAGTAGTGATTACTAATTAAATCAACAAACAGTTTGATTCATAGGGCTTTGGAAACGTTTCCTCCAGTCAAAAACAGCCATGTATGGAGTGTTCTTCTGAGTGCAGATATCGTGAAGTGCTATTAAATCCAAGCTTTCTAGACAACAGGTTTTAGAAAAAGCCAAAGTGCAATCAACCTTCTCAAGCTAATTTTTCCACTAGTCTCAGCCAAAAATGTTTTTTCCCCCTCTACAGAGGTTTCTTTAATCTGTCTGTCTAAAAAGCTAAAACCCGATACTAAAAACTTTTTCCTCACATTCTAATTTAAATATTCACTACTGTACCAGACAGTTGGGTTTCAACCTTCATGTCATTTACAGGGAGTTCACTGCCCAGTATGATAGCAGGTACCCATTTATCTTTGATTATTGGATGAAAACCTCTCGTCTCATGTTTGAGCTTTTCAGAAAGGACAAGGAAAGAAGCCTTCATGAGAAAACACACAAAGTGAGTGAAAGTGAAGCAAACAGAGAAGAGGACAGGACTCTGGACTTGGGACTTCAAATCACATGATTACCACTGCTTACACACCTGATCACTCCCCCCAGTCAACCTTTATACAGTGTAGTTTACAGTATACTCCACTTGCACAGGATCCTAGTGTTCTCATGCTGGGGCTAGAACAAGGTCTTTGCCAATGCACTGGGGCTTTGCAGGGTGAAAAAGTGGGCAAACAACATTAGATCAAATACAACAAAACAAAATAAATCCTACACCCCTGACTACATTTAGTTAAATAAACCCTTCTCCAGATGCTGACAGAAGATTGTTGTGCGAATAAAGACCCTGCTCTCCTGACTGGCTGATCAGAGGCAAAGGTCTGACCCACTGAATGACACCTCTGCCTGCCATTCCCCTACAAATATGCATCTACACAAACAATGAAAGAGATACAGTACATAAAATCCAGCAAAACACATTGGTTTCTGCAAATTTACAACCAAAAGGGAACATACATTTACAGGTATTAAATCTATAAAGAAATGACAAAAAAAGGTTGTGGGAGGGGAGACAACTTCAAACATAAAGAAGCGAGGCAACCTTATAAGGAAATCATGATGGCAGGAATCCAACAGCTCATGATAGGCCAGGTTAACAAGTAAACAACAAAACCATCCTGAATATGTGAAGGGATATGAGCAAGTGACAGCGACCCAGCTAGGACAGGACAAGCATTGCTATCTCATTCTCTACGCCTGCAGTCTATATGCTCCAATGTGCAGATATAAATAGCATCCATTAACACGGCATTATTAACCACTGAGAGGAGTAAAAACAGTACATTTAACTACTTAGCATAGGCTATGCTAAAAGGTGGAAGTCTGTTGTGTTAACTGGATCATTCTCTTCCTTGTTCTTCCTTCTACATTCTTTACATCCTTCTCTTGAAGTCACCAATAATGAATATAGGTTTTATTTTAACTTGATGATAAAAACAATTGGCCTCCACAGGTATTTAGTTAAATACATCTACAGTACACTGTTGCACACGTCTTGGCCTTTTATTTTTTTTTATCCTTCTGTTTAGCCGCTCCCTGATGATGACTTAGCTGTCTCCGCAGCGAGGCGTGCACACTGTACAGCAGTGCCAATTTTACATCTGTACAACAAGACTGGACAGAACAGTAGTGCTCGACGCCACCTAGTCAATTCAAAGCCATATAAGGTTTTTTTTTTGGAGTTTTTTTTCCCCTTAAAGAAGCATGTAAAAACTATCCCAAGAAAAATGTGGTTAACAACCAGTCATAGTAATGATGAAATGTACAGAGGTTAGCCTATAAGGTCAAGCTATTTCTCCAGGTAGGGTCTCCATTTTTGTTTTAGGTATTTGCTTTAAATCTATTTTTTTTTCCCCCTTCGGATCTCGCTACCGTTACATTCAGCTCGGCACAGTGCAGAACTACTCGCACGACCACGACAGGTGACGACATATTGTGCAAAACAAACTCAAAACCGAAGCTACACATTCGAGTCACGTGTGGTGACGCTCACTGAGGCTGTACTCAAGACTGTGTTTGGTTCAGTGGAGAAGAATATTATCTCGCCTTTGTAAATTAAATGTCTTTTTTAATATATCCAGTAAGAGGAAAAGAGAAACGTCATAATTGGGAATATGGGTGGAGGTGGTGGGGGAGTGGAGCTGTACAGGCCAGGAATATTTATTTATATATATATTTATAATTCAGAAACTCCTCCATAGCTCCAAAGCAGTGAAGAGGAGCCTGTTCGATGTAATGGAATGACAGGGTGTCAGGGTGGGGGGTGCTACCGGCTTCTTCTGTAGTGTCGGCATTGTATCCCCTGCTCTTCAGCTGCAGAAAACCAGAAAGAAATGATGCCGTTAGTTACAGGATTACTGTCTGTTGGGGCACAGAAGCCAAACATATCCGCAAATAAGGTAAATGCTCACTACTAAGAGGATTCCAAACGAGTTAAAGCGTGACTTAGGTTTCATTCTGTTTGCTCACTCAGTAATAAAAAAAAAAAATAAAAATAAACAGTTCAACAAAGAACAGCTGTTTGTTCTTATTTTATATTCATCTGTGTTACAGTATGTAATGGGGGAATCCACTTGTATACAACACAGAAACCTAACATAATTCAAAATCTTGGATCTTTCACATCACCAGACATCCCTCTTACAGTGGTAATGACACAGCTCCCTGAAAACACACAGTGGCAGTCCACTTACTTCTTGTCTGGCTTGCTGCCGCCTCCTCCCCTGATGGACACCGTCTGGCTGTTCTGGTAGAAGCCTCCGCGGTTGAAGTTGGGGTGGGTAGGAGATGCTACTGGCTGCTGCCCAGGCCGGATAGGTTTGGCTGGGGGCAGGTGGAAAAAGAGAGTGAGAATTGCTTATTTAACACTGGAAAGCTAATAGGTTATGCATCTCCCTCTTTCTCTGTCCTTTTGAATAACTCTGCTTTTGCTGGTGTTTCAGATTTGATGTGAATTGTTGACACTGATCCATTATTACCTTAACGTGAGCACAGCCACTCCTATAACTGGTTTAAAGACATTGTTGAGTGTAGCTAAAAGTAGCCTACAAAGAAACCTACAAAGTAAAACTGAAGAAAAGTCTTTTCAAGATCTTCTGTAAATGTAATTCTACAAAAATGCCTATTCCAACTGAGGAAAAAGTTAGCACACCCTCACATGTATGCCCTCTTAAAATGGCTCAAATCACACACAGGTATATCACACCAGGTGCACATAATTAGTAGATCGTTACTCAGCATTTTGAATGAGGCTTGCCCCATCTAAACCTCAAACATTTAGTTTGGTGTGCTCCTGACTGTTGAAGTGAGAGTGAGCACCATGGTGAGAGCAAAAGAGCTGTCAGAGGCCTTCAGAAAAAACATTGTAGCAGCCTGTGAGTCTGGTAAGGGATTTAAAAAGATTTCAAGATTTTGAAATCAGCCATTCCACTGTCTGGAAGATAGTCTACAAGTGGAGGGCTTTCAAAACTGCCAACATGCCCAGGTCTGGTACAAACCATGACACTTCCACCTCCATGCTTCACAGTTGGTATGAGGTTCTTTTCCTGGAATGCTGTGTTTGGTTTACGCCAAACATGTCCTCTGCTCTGGTGTCCAAATAATTCAATTTTGGACTCATCTGTCCAACGAACATTATTCCAGAAGTCCTGGTCTTTGTCAACATTCTCTCTGGCAAATGTCAGTCTGGCCTTGATGTTTCTCTTAGAGAGCAAAGGTTTCCTCCTTGCACGCCTCCCATGCAAGTTAAACTTGTGCAGTCTCTTTCTGATTGTAGAGGCATGCACTTCTACATCAACAGTAGCCAGAGCCTGCTGTAGGTCTCGAGATGACATTTTAGGGTTTTTGGAGACCTCTTTTAGCATCTTGCGGTCTGCTCTTGGTGTGAACTTGCTGGGGCGACCAGACCTTGGCATGTTGGCAGTTGTTTTGAAAGCCCTCCACTTGTAGACTATCTTCCGGACAGTGGAATGGCTGATTTCAAAATCTTTTGAGATCTTTTTAAATCCTTTACCAGACTCATAGGCTGCTACAATGTTTTTTCTGAAGGCCTCTGACAGCTCTTTTGCTCTCACCATGGTGCTCACTCTCACTTCAACAGTCAGGAGCACACCAAACTAAATGTTTGAGGTTTAGATGGGGCAAGCCTCATTCAAAATGCTGAGTAACGATCTACTAATTATGTGCACCTGGTGTGATATACCTGTGTGTGATTTGAGCCATTTTAAGAGGGCATACATGTGAGGGTGTGCTAACTTTTTCCTCAGTTAGAATAGGTATTTTTGTAAAATTACATTTACAGAAGATCTTGAAAAGACTTTTCTTCAGTTTTACTTGTTTAGTTGTATTACTTTAATCTCTCTGTATTGTTAAAATTGAGATTAAATAACCATATATTAAAACGTTACAAAATACACATGCTTTCAAAGGGTGTCCTAATTTTTTCACATGACTGTACTTACAGTGGGGAAAATAAGTATTTGATACACCGCCGATTTTTCAAGTTTTCCCACTTACAGAGAATGGACAGATCTGTAATTTTCATCATAGGTACACCTCAACTTGTGAGAGACAGAATCTACAAAAAATTTCAGAAATTCACAGTTAGATTTTTAAATAACTTATTTCCATTTTATTGCATGAACTGAGTATTTGATCACCTACCAACCAGCAAGAATTCTGGTTCTCACAGACCTGTTAATTTGTCTTTAAGAAGCCCTCCTATCTTCCACTCATTGCCTGTATTAATTGCACCTGTTTGAACTCGTTACCTGTATAAAAGACTCCTGTCCACACTATCAATTCAAGATGACTGTCAATCTCCCTCAGGCTGGGGCTCCATGCAAGATCTCGCCTCGTGGAGTATCAATGATCCTGAGAAAGGTGAGGGATCGGCCTAGAACTACACGGGAGGAACTGGTCAATGACCTGAAGAGAGCTGGGACCGCAGTCTCAACGGTTACCATTAGTAACACACTACACCATCATGGCTTAAAATCCTGCAGCACACGCAAAGTCTCTCTGCTCAAGGCAGCACATGTCCAGGCCCGTCTGAAGTTTGCCAAAGACCATCTGGATGATCCAGAGGAGGCATGGGAGAAAGTCATGTGGTCAGATGAGACCAAAATGAAACTTTTTGGTATAAACTCCACTCGCAGTGTTTGGAGGAAGAAGAAGGATGAGTACAATCCCAAGAACACCATCCCAACCTTGAAGCATGGGGGTGGAAACGTCATGTTTTGGGGGTGCTTTTCTGCAAAGGGGACAGGACGACTGCACCGTATTGAGGAGAGGATGGATGGGGCCATGTATCGTGAGATTTTGGGCAACAACCTCCTTCCCTCAGTCAGAGCATTGAAGATGGGTCTTGGCTGGGTCTTCCAGCATGACAATGACCCCAAACACACAGCCAGGGCAACTAAGGGGTGGCTCTGTAAGAAGCATTTCAAGGTCCTGGAGTGGCCTAACCAGTCTCCAGACCTGAACCCAATAGAAAATCTATGGAGGGAGCTGAAACTCCGTGTTGCCCAGCAACAGCCCCAAAACCTGGAAGATCTGGAGAAGACCTGTATGGAGGAGTGGGCCAAAATCCCTGCTGCAGTGTGTGCAAACCTGGTCAAGAACTACAGGAAACGTCTGACCTCTGTAATTGTAAACAAAGGTTTCGGTACCAAATATTAAGTTCTATTTTTCTATTGTATCAAATACTTATTTCATGCAATAAAATGGAAATAAATTATTTAAAAATCTAACAATGTGATTTTTGGGAATTTTTTTTGTAGATTCTGTCTCTCACAGTTGAGGTGTACCTACGATGAAAATTACAGATCTGTTCATTCTCTGTAAGTGGGAAAACTTGAAAAATCAGCAGTGTATCAAATACTTATTTTCCTCACTGTATATTTAGGTAAATATGGAACCTACCAACCACAGAGGAGTGGTGTGCCACAAAAAACTACACAGACTGCAGATGTGTTTCCAACAATCCCTACTGACCAATCTGGGCTGAGTGTCCCCTCCGAGCCATGTTCTTGGCCCTGACAGCCTCCTTGATGCGGTCCACCTCCTGCTGGTAGCGCTTGCGATCACGGGCAGCGTTCTCCTTGGCCTCCTTCAGAGCCGTTTCCAGGGCCTTGACCCGCTCGGCTGTAGCACGAAGACGCTTTTCCAGTTTAGGAAGCTCACAGCGCAGGTCTGCGTTGTCACGCACAAGCTGCAGGACAGTTTACACAGATTTAAAATCATTTCTTTCATTTGCATTTTCAAATGTTTACCAGCAAAAAAATACAGAGTGAAGGGCATCATGGTCAAACCAAGGTAACAACAGAAAGAAACATGATCAGACTGAACAGAAAGGACAGTGTAAAATCCTAAAAGGACAATAATCATGTTTAAAATGTTCCTGGATGTGTTTGTTGAACCCCTACCTGTTTGTGAACCTTGGTGAGCTGCTCAAGATTGTTCTCAAGAAAGGAGATTTTCTGTTTCTGTGCAGCGCTGCCACCTGTGTCGTCCGAGTCCATCTCAGCACTCTGCAAAAAAACACACATATTACAAAAAATGAAAAAGCAGACTGGCTTATGATGACAGCTCAATACACTTCAGTCTTCCTCACATTCGCTACTATGGTATACTTATTGTAAATTTAAATAAAACTGAGGGTCGGTTTTGGTGAGCTCTGTTTTTGCAAATCAAAGTCTCCACAGTGGAACCAACAGACCACCAACCATCAATTAAAATGAGGTTAACCTTTTTCACTCTGGTGGCCAAGTCCTGGACAAAGAGCTTCCTCAGGTTATGCAGGGTCTGCAGCTCCTTGGCCTGGAGTGGGAAAGAACAAGCTGATTTTAAATTCATGTACAAGTCTTTAAACAAGTTTAACATGAACATACACTCCAGCATAGAAATGCGACTCACTGTTTTATAAACCACAAACCAAAAATGAAGGCTGTTGTTCTTTATAGCTGCTTGCATATCTATGTATCAGTGTCTTTAATCATCAGATAATTTAGATGGACTCACCACTGTCTCTTCAAGACCCTTCAGGTCTTGTCTAGCCTGCTCCCTTCTGTCCTGCATCACCCTGAACAATAACAAAAACAACAAACCCAGTTAAAACTTAAGAAAAAAAGACAAGACAATGCTGCTGGTTTTTTTTTACAACTAACAATACATGAATGTTGACATGTGCTTGGTTTTCATTACATACTGTAAATGTTGTATGATAAGTGGCTACATGTTTACTGCCTCTGATCAGTGATTTAAAGCATATGGAGTCATCAGGTGAAAACTGTGACCAACTGACAATAGATTGGCCATTTGTGTGTGTGTGTGTGTGTGTGTGTGTGTGTGTGTGTGTGTGTGTGTGTGTGTGTGACATACGTAAGCTCATGCAGCTTGCGGCTCTTCTCTTGGTCAGTAGATTTAAGTTTCTCATGCTCCACTCTGAGCCTCTCCTGCTCCAGCATGATCTTCTGGTTCAGACTGGAAGTAACACAATAATACTGTTTATATGACTGATGGTCAAAGAACTGTCAATGTGAGGCCTACAGTGCTAAATGTCTCCGACTGGTATAACGCTGCACAGCATTTTTCATGCTGCGTTTATTCTCACAACTCTGCCGCCCACAGTCACGCTTTTTAGTCAACAGGCTAATTTTTTTTTTTATCTTCCCGGGGCTTTGGCTCTGCTGTGGAAATCCAAATCACAATGCGCTTGAGTGACTTTTGGCACATGAAACGTTACTGGACTTTAGTTACAGGAGTTGGTCCAGTGGAAATGCACCTTTAAACATCTGGTGCTTTCATCTCTTTACATGAAACTACAGACAGAAATTCAAGCCTTACTCCTGCAGCTCAGTAATGAGTTTCTCCTTGTTGTCCAGTTCATCTCTCAGGCTGCTGATCTGCTTCTGATGAGCTTCACGGTGAGAGTGGATCTGCTTCTCCACTGCTTCCTGAACACAAACACAAAATTCACATAACCTTCATTTGATAGAATACGTTTCAAAACTGTGAAAGCCCCAATGCTGGGATTCAGTGATTGACTTTACGGAGACTATAATCTCATGAGAAGCTAAATTCAACAGTGTCAGAATTTCTGAATCAACTTCCTCTCCCCTCCTCCCAAAGCAGCCCTGTCCACTTGTGTCTGCCGTTTAGTGAGGCAGAGGAACATACCTTGACTTCATTGGCAGTCTGGACCTCATTCTCTTTCTCCATAGCATGGACTTTCTCTGTAAAATAAAAACATATGATTCACTGTCATGAGACTAAAATAGAGGAATAAACACAGTGATATTTGTTTTTTTTTCCTGAAAACTATGACAGTCAGGATTTGGAATTTATTGTCTGTCAAACCAGTTCTAGTGTTGCTTATTGATTCTGGTTATAAGTCAAATCTTCAATCTGGCTTCAGCCATGAAAAGAAGAGAAGGCAAAATTTTCTGAAAGCAAAAACCAAATTTACTTTTTTGTAGATTCAGACCTTCACAGCAGATTCCCACTGATCTTTTAGCATGTTCCACTATATTGTAAACACTGTATAGTAAAGCCATACTTTAAACGGCTGGAACTGAAAAGTGTTTCTTAAAGCCTCAGCTCTTGGGAACCAGTTCCAATTCAGAACCAGTTCTTGAAACTTAGTTCTTCAAGCTGGATAAGTACATTGAGGTTAAAGTCCAGAGAAGCTACTGGACTTTTTTTTCTACAGGTCCTGTGAGGATTAACTGTCTCCAACATAAGCATTGAAGCTGAGTTAAAGGGAGTGCTGTGTCACTGCTGTCTCTCTTGCTCTGTTCTCAAACAGTGGCATACCCTGAGCACTGAGCTTGACAAGTTCTTCATTGAGAGAGTCCACATTCTCCTCCAGCTGCCTCTTTTTCTGTTCCACATTCTGCAGGTACTCAGTCAGGGACTTGATTTTAGCCTCATGCTGGAGACAAAGGACATAATATAAGAGGTTACACAGAGTAGAGCCAAGAGTCATGGTGGCTATGGTTTGTATCATGAAGTGATTTTGAAGGATGCTGCTGATGTTTGTCAACTCAAACTGCCAACATGTCCAGTCACAGAATGGTTAGTAGTTAGTTTCTGCATACCTGCGAGATACGCAGCTGGCAAGCAGCCAGCTCCTTCTCATTCTCATCCATCTTCTTGTTGCTCTCTGACTGGGTGCTCTCCAGCTGCTTGCAGCGTTTCACCATGCTCTTCACCTCTGACTTCATCTTACTGATATAGAGACGAGCCACCGTGAACTCCTCGTCTATGAGCCCGCTACCACCATCGTGTTGCTAGAAAGACCAAACATAGAAAGGAGGAAGAGAGGGATCAATAAAATTGTAAACTGGGAAATTGCACTGGTCCTGTGGCCAGTGTTACTATGTTAACAGAGCAGAAACCAACTCAACACCTTGATATCATTGCTGCCCACTGCAATGCCAATCTCGGTTAAATCTTTGAGCAGTGACGACATCATCTCAGTCACCCTCTTCTTCTGGTGGTTGGACATCTCCTTCAGCTTTTGGAGCTCAGAGTCCAGAGATGATAGGATGGACTGCATGAAAAGAGAGCATGTTTTCAAAACGGAACAAAACAGCAACAGAAAATGAAACTGTATTGTGAGAGCAGAGAACAGTGTGCAGACTCTACCACTCTATGTTTTCACACATACAAAATGATCATCAAGCTACCTTTTATATTTCATTCTAATACAGAACTGAGACAGTGCAAATCTAACTCTACTAAAGGCACTTCATGGTACTTTTCACCTTGTACAGTAAAGAACAAATTTTAAACGGTGAAAAAAAAGATAATAAAGCAGCAATAAATATGTGCATGTGTGTTTTGAGTGCATGCGTCAGCAGTTTGCTTTCTCCCTGCAGGCTGTGCGAGTTTAATCAGTGTTGCGCTGAATATTAATACAACCAAAATAAAAGACAAATAAGAGTCATAAGCATCACAGTGACTGGGCATGCTGATATCTGTCCCTGGCTCACCGATTTCTGACTGAGCTCCTCGCTAATAGACTCAAACTCCTTGGTCTTATCCTCGGCCTCCTGGCTCTTCTGGTCATAGTTGACGGCCAGCTCCTCCAGAGCCTGCAGCACCTCCTTCACTTCCTCCTTCTCATGATCACGGCGGGAGGAAGCTATAAGCTGCAAATGAGGGAGGGAAGTGTAATTATACCATTTGATTTCAAACATGTTAGGGCGACTGTAACTGTTCAGTGTTAATATGGACAAATAAGAAATGTTCATGTTTATTTGACTCATTATCAAACACACAAAATAACAGCTCATCTTTGTCAAATCCACAATGAGACCTCGAAGATCATACGTTTATGGTGACTAATTACCTCCTCCTGGTCCAACATCTGCTGCTTCAGCTTCTCTGCCAGTTGGCTCTGCTGGTTGATCTCCTCATCCTGCAAAATGAAAAGACAAAAACAGTATTAGCAGTCACACAAAGCAGCACAGGTCTCACTGTCGACAAACAATAAATGGTAAAGGGTAAACAGGTAAAACACACATTACAAACATCTAACCTAATTTAGCCTTATATGATATTATTTAGGAATTCATTGAGCAAAGAGCATCTGCTATGTGTAAATCCATTTAATTGGAATTATGCCATGCATTTTTAATTGTAGCCAATTTTGTATTAATACTAACTTAACCAAGAGTCATTTATATTAAGCAAACATTGTATCTTAGCATTCAGACTTACACCCAGGCTGCTCCCTCACCTTATCATCCAGCTGTTTGTAAAGCTTGGCCAGCTCAGCCTCACACTTGTCCTTCTCCACATCAGTGAGGCGAACACCAGGCACATTGGGTGTGGATGCCGGCTTGTCATTGAGCATGTTGTCCAGGGCCAGCACCTCAGCGTTGGCCTTCTCCTTGTCAAACTGCTCCTCTGCCGGCACAGTCTCACCTGAGGTAGGACAAAGCATTTATTATGACTACTATGTTTCAAGTGCGTGGACATAAGGTGAAGCCATCATATCAACACAAAGGTGGCCGAGTTTAAAGTGAGACAGCTACAGCCTCACCATTCCTCCATCGGTTGAGCTCATTCTCCAGCCAGTTGATGGTGTTCCTCAACGTCTTATTCTTCTCTTTCTCCCTCTCGTACTTGTGCTTCCACTGCTCTGCTGTCAGCTCGATGTTCACTGTCACAGTGTTCTTGATGGTCTTGGCTCTGAGTGGGGGAAAAAAAACAAACAAAAAAACATTCCTTCTACTGAAAGAACTCATTACATAAAGACTGGACATTTTAAAACTCAAATATAAATGATAAATAAGACAAAGGTATCTACATGACAAACTAAAGAAAACACAGAGAGCAGTATGACTTTTTTTTTTTTTTTACTGGCCAACCAACCTTTGTCCAAACAGGAGAGTGGATTTGGTTTCAGCCTCATTATAGGAAGAAGGCGAGCAGCAGATAACGATGGTAGTTCGACAGTTCCCGCCCAGTGAGTCCTGCAGGATACGAGTCATCTTGCTGTCTCGGTATGGGATGTATGCCTGACAAACACATACAAATATATACAGAAAATTTAACAAGAAAAATACAATATGTAAATGAACTGTAATGGATTTTGGAATAATTCAGAGAATGCAGAATCTGATAAAAGCTTTAGAATTTCTCTTCAACAGAATTGCTGACAAAGTAGAAACCACGACCAAGATATAAAACATGTCCAACAAAACCATTCAGGGACGGACCACTTCCCCTGAAATACAGGCCACATAATCAATCAATTAAAAACTCTGGAAAGAAGGAGCAATTTCACAAAGCAAATGCAACTAAACTGACTATGAGAGAAGATGTGGCCAATAGCAATAGACGACTGATCAGATGGCCAATTAATCAGACCAATTTTTGGCATTTTTAGATAACTGGCTCAGCTGATGTTTGTGCTCACAAGGCCAATTAAGTTAATCAAATTTGTTATTATTCTCATTTGCTATTATTAAATTTCTATATTTTATCTGCCGCCCCATTCACTGGCCTCCCCGCTTTTCAAAGATGGGCACCGACCATCACAAAACCCACACTGGTCAACCGCTAGTGGCTAACACCTTAATTTAACAATTTCCTGTGGGAAACCCTGCAATTATGGATCAATAAGAAGAAAAACAACACCAAAGCAAAGTGTGGTCTTCTCTAAACTGGGATAACGCACATGTGGCTGCTGTTCTGAAACCAAGGAAGAGGCCTGAGGTTTCACCAACACTAAGCCAACAGGATGTGATGACTTCAGTTACATGTCTCATGACTGCAGTAGAGTTAGATGCCAGTAAAAAGATTGATTTGATTTATTCTTTCAAGCATATAAAGACAGTTGATATGTCAACACACATAATTTTACACATATCCAACAAATGCTAATCCAATATCAATGTGTTTATACCTAGTACATGCTTGAATGGAGTAGGAAGAAGTCAGACTTATCCAGTCCTACCCCATGACATCATCTTACCATCATTGGTTTGCAAGCAGCATCTCTACATAAATAATTCTCTTCTACACCACACAAGTAAAATACTAAAAAATTATAGGCTGGGGCTGGAGTGTTAACATTCTTACATAATTACATTCTTAAATAATAAGATAACTACAGAGCTCAATGTTGTTATTATTATTATTGATATAAATGGCTGAACTGCAGCAGTCTGCTATAAATATTCAGGCACCACTATGCTCAGATGGAAATGAGACATCTCTGGACAATAGCTCATTTGTTCTGGATCATCACAGACACAGAAGCAGCTGCCCGCTCCAGGTTGTTCACAGAGGGAAGGGGCAATGGAACAAGCCAGTCACTGATTAGTGAAAAAATGTGAAGCGGGGGGCGGGAGGTGGGGGACTACATGATTGCATGCGCTTAACATTACATTTGCTCTATATTCTCTAAGTGTTGCTGGACTTTTTGCCTTTCCAGTTTGTTTTTCCCTTGTTCTATGCATCTTGGCAGTCGATGAGGCTGTGCCAGAAATTTATGCTGTGCCTTAAAATGGTACTTTCACAGTGAAATTACTGACAAATGACAAATGTGGTGGTTTCCCTGATGCACACCTGGCTCTTGGCTGTGAGACTGGTAAACAGTACAGACTTCACTTCTGTCTGCTACATTGACACTAATAACTGAAAACCCAAAATACTATAAAACATTCAGGGAAACACCATCGCCAGAGGTTAGAACAGATCTAACACTGGTTGTGCTGAAAAAGTCGAATCTGGACTCATTATGTTCTGTAATACAGACTAACGCTTAACTGTGTGATATTATCGATTAGCAAAACCATTGACCTCAACAGACAATTAAATTTTACTTACAGAGCAATTTAAACAACCAAAACAAACAGAAGAACATACTCAACATATGGATTTCTGTCAGCAGAGGTAGAACAGTTTTAGTATACAACAACCAGGCATTCACTCTGTGCTACTGAAGCATAATTACTGACCGTTCCTTCAGCCAGAGCAGAGATGACGTTTCCCAGGGACGACAGAGACTTGTTGATGTTCTTGGCCTCATCCAGCACAGCTCCTTCTGCCCCGGTCTTACTGACCTGAAATTTACAAGCATGGTAAGCTCAGGAGGAGGCGATGCAGCCCAAAGGTGAAAACAAAGAATGGACTCCAATCTGAGCCTGACCTAAATAAATTACAGGCAGACAATACAAAGAAAATGGCTACTGATACTTTATTATAAAACAACAAATAAGCCAAATTCTTTAAAACTGTAGCAATAGGTTTAACAAACAGTTTAGGCTTCCTGTGATTCTCTATACCTTTTCACTACCAGCCAGATCCACCAGGTAGAGCTTCCCGCTCAGTTTCTGTTCTGTCTGAGTGTTCTCCTGTTTGACATTTATCAGGAAGATACTGTGACTCCTGGAGCTGTGCTCGTTCATGTCTGCCGAAGAATTAACACATGTGGTCAAACGGTATCAACCTCAAGTGCAAGAAGCCCAGACTCTGGGTTTATGACACAGACTGTTGGATAAGAACAGGACAGCATCTTACTTGTAACTGCTACATGTCTGTTAGATTTGCCTTCATCAATTGTATCCATGACCTCATCTGGGCTGCAGACAAATCTCTCAGTGCAGCCCTTAAAACAATAAAAACAGAACATGAGGTTAGATTATTGGCCTACTCGAACAGGTTTTTTTCTAGATCTTTAACATCTGACAGGAAGTTAGGGCTCACCTTGACATAGGGTACTCTGTTTTTGTCTTCATGAACTGACAAATTGGTCTTTGACACTAAAGTAAAGAAAAGAAAGTGTCAGGGACACGGACTTTGCAATATAAAATGTTAAGACTGTAATGGCATTTTTCAGTATATCCATTTATATTGTTAATTTACATATTAAACTATAGTCTGCTAACAATTGTGGTAACTAACTGTGGTGACCTTTCACACACTGGACAAGTGAACTCTTGTTTTCTGCTGACACACTGAATGCCTAAGGTATCTTTGTTTGCTGCAAGAAGCTACTGTAAATATCCGCAAGCATTGAAAGTATCTCGTGAACCTTTTGGAAATCTGAAACTCTTTGAATACAGATGCATAATTGTTCTCAGTGTACCCTCCTTTTGTGTGACGTTATCATCAGCTTTATACTGAACTGAATCTCCCTTTATTCTTTGAGTCTCTGTAACATGCATCCTGGTGTGCTGTTGTAGGCAACTCCTTTCTGCAGAAATAAATCAACCTGAAGACATATCCATTCTCAGATCTCTTTATTTCTCACTCACTGCTGGTTGTTCATTATTACAAAGGAAATACCATTTTTCCTTAACAAGACATGATTTCCCAGGGCATACTAATATTTACTGCTGTCTTTGCTTCATTTCTACCACTGGTTTGGGATGATTTTTGAACACATTTCAAAAACTTCAATGGCTCCCATCATGTCTGCAGATGCTCATTTTTCTTTTTTTTTTTTTTTTTGCAGGTTTTAGCAGCTCGTTATGTCCGCCTGTTACCACTGTCTGGTACAATTAAGAGAAATGAGAGGTTCAGTGTTTACACCACCATCACAAGCACTTACCATCCAAAAGGTCCCGGATCTTGTCTAGGTAAATTTCAAAATATGAAACCTTTGAACGGAGAAATGAACAGAAAATGAAACTCACTAATTTGCAATGCAAGATGTGGAGAACACAAAATTCAAAGACACTATCAATTCATAACCATAACACGAGACCAACAGGGAAAAAACATCTCAATGTGAAACAAAGAAAAGGAAAAAATATCAATGGTGTTTTCAGCCCTACTTATAATATTTCTTTCTACTCTTAATTTTATTCTTTTCAGGATTAGCTGAATAACTCATCTCTAAGCCTCTCACAGATTCAAATAGCTACACGGGTTTCGCCCAGACAGTCAGCTCAAATCTGACATTTTCATGTGGTTAAAGCAAGTTAAGTCTACATAAAACACTCCAAATTAAACTACATCAAGAAGAGTGTGCGCCACCACTTTTACATTTCATTATTTCTCTCATTCCCAACACAACAAGCATTGAACACTGTGTGTTGCAATGTACGAGCAGAGATCAACAAACGCAGCTAGGAAATATGACAACAGTGGCACTGTGTAACTTGTTATATACTACCCTCCTGCCTCGCTAATTATAGTACAGGAAAACTGCAAAACTGAAAGTAAGCAGCCATAATTTTGGCCATACTTGCAGTATATCATTACCTGAGGCTAGAATTCAAGATTAAAATTGCACTTCCTATTCAACAAATGTGGCACATGTCAACAGCTCGACCCCTTATACCGACTTACTTTGATATGAAACTCCAGGTTTTCGTCCATGGAATAGATGTAGTTGAAGATATCTTGCACTATCCTGGGGATGATGCCCATTGCATCTGTGTCATGGAGATTCCCCTATAAACAGGAAGAAATCACATAATGTATAAAGTGAAACTTTTTCATTCAAACACAATATGCACTTCATTTGAAAATAAACATTTATAAGAAGTAATCCTTACCTCCATGGTGTGTGTTTTTCCAGATGATGTCTGTCCATATGCAAAAATTGTTCCATTGTATCCCTCAAGAACATCTGAAAGACACCAGACAGAACTTGTTGAGCTAAGGATTCAAAGAATTGCTGTATTTAAAATGAGATTTAAACAAGGCTGGGCTGATGTCTTTTTGCAGTGTACATGGCTCTACATAATAGGTCTGGTTTGTAAATACAAAAGTAAGACCTCACCTTTTACAATCTTCTGGGCACAGGCATTGTACACTTGTTCCTGTGTTGTGTTTGACTGAAACACTCTGTCAAACATGTATGGTTTGCCCTGGAACAAACAAAAGGAGAGCGAGAGAGCTCACCAGTACTGTGCAGCATCATTAAAATGATCTGATTTGTGTCTGCTATTTTCTTTTGCCAGTTATACATTCTAAATGTCCAGCAGTTTGTTTTAAATCAATATAGTGTGTTCAGCGATAGCAGTGCCAAAGACAAGAAATGGCCCTACAGATCTAACAACTACTTTTATTATCAGCGGTCCTTCTGACTATTTTTTGATTCATCAATTGATTGCTTTGGTTATATACCATCATAAAATAGTAGGGGTGTAATGATACACTTAGCTCACGAGACAATACACAATATTGTGTTCATGAGAATGAGATGATATTTTAACACTATTTTAAATAAATCTTCAATGATAAAAATATATGACTGGAAAATAGCCCTTTACCTGACTGAAAGACACACAATGACCTTCTATGCACTGCATTGACCAATCACGTATTGTACGGGGGATGGGGGGGGACGAGAAACAGGATTTGGGTGAACTTTTGTTTACCTTGTTAGAATGAGCATTCACTGCTATTCAACATTTGGTCCACAATTAACGGACCATAACAACACGCCATGCATTTGGAAATGTAAATGAAGCCACTCATGTCAACTTGTCACAACATGGCTGTTGTGTTTCTGCCAGACTAATGTGAACGCATCATCACACTCTGTCATACTGGCCTGGTTGTGTTATCTACTGTTATTGCGAGACAGCTTTTGCCTTGACGAGGAATAACGTCATGTCTTAATACTGCGAGATCTCACAGCACAGGATCTCAACACAGCCCTATAAAATACCCATTATAATTTCCCACAGTCCAAGTGGCATCTATGCTTCATTAGTTTTCTTTACCAACAATTCCAAACACAATTATATTCAGCATACTGCCATATAAAGCTGAATGTATTAGTGAATAATGGCTTCATAAATGTGAACTTCTTAAATGTGACAGTGTGCTGACTGTCTATGTTTTACATCAATGCCAACTGACTCCTGGTTGGACAAATGAGCTATTAGGCTAATTAATATGTCCTGTAAAACTGCAATAGGCATTTCCGCAGTGTTTTCAAAAAGCAGCAAATCCTCACAAATGAGAAGATGGATTCTGTTCTGCCTTTTTTTCTACAATGAATTACTAAAGAAGATAAATTATCAAAACAGCTTGTGATTAAGTTTCCTCACTAACTGTTTCAACCCTAAACTTCATCAACAGAAAACAAATGCATGCAAATTGTACCCAGATTCTGAAAACAAACACTTCCTTGATAGATAAGCTGTCATAGTTTGTGCTCTCAACCTATGTCATGTTTTTCTTGGTTGCATACTAGCTCACCTGTATCA
>NW_018128005.1:6811-20492 GCF_001952655.1 Monopterus albus | reverse complement strand
AACAGTTATAATAAATTGAAGTAGACCCCAAGCTTTTACCATTGGCTCAGGAGCCACCCTGCTTCAAACAAGCAGAGTGTAGCTAATTATGATGTCCTGTGGCCCAGTTTGAACTTCAGTGCATAATTCCAGTGAGGCAGCAATCAATAGCAGGACTTAAGAATGAAACCACAGGGTTATAAAACTGATACTACAAGCAGTTCTGAGGGTCGACCAAGATGGCACTGTCCTTGGAGGCTTGAAGCCTCAGCTGATTCATCTCATTTCCAGCCTGATGGGTGGATTCCCAGCTGTGATGTATTAAAGAGTTTAAGAACAAGACAACACTATTTGCATGTGATACCACAGGTTGCACAACATACAAGCCTTAATGGCAGTAGATTACTTACTGTCAGGTTCAGTATTAACACCTTTAAAAAGCAAGAGAAGGCTGTTGACAAGAAGCTGGTGTCACCTTGGAGATGTCACTAATTATACCATGTAAACACATTCATAAGTCAAGGTGAAACCATAAACATGTCACTGCCTGGCACTGTAAGCTCCATCACCTTTACCAGTGCAGGAAACATTCACAGTGCTGCAGCAAAGATGTCCTCAATTTGCGCCCGACAGACAGAAACATCCAAAGCAACCTCAGTGCAACACAGAGCAGCAACATTTGATAATTCCAACTAGCCACATCCTTGCAATTAACCCTGCCCAGAACAAGAGAGCTGTGCCGCTATCGGGCTTGCCAGACACAGTCTGCAAACAATAGCCGAGCCTGAGTTTAAAGTCATCATTGTTACTGCGGTTACTGACCTTGTTACTTCTGTCTAATGTGACTGCTTACTGAAAATGTCATTACATTGAAAAGCATTGTTAGAATATTCATTAGCAGTCTGTCACCTTCCTGGTTCATGATGGCTTTGTTATAATACTGCCCAGTGCAGCATCCTCATGATTCTTGTTGTATGAAATCTAACTGAATTGGTATTGCTATGTAAAACACTGTAGGTCAGTATTCCATAATTTATCAATCTGGGTTTATATGCAACCTTAGCCTACTTCCTGGTACAAACCTGGTAGGAAAAACAGCTGATCTTGATTGCTTCTATATTATTTACCTTTTTAAACATGTTAGGAGCACTTTTACTTGCCTCCCTAATCATTTTCTTCCCCTTTAACTCTCACACAACACTCCATTATCTTAAAGTAGCTCAGTTCTGTTAGGAGCTGTGACAGCAAAGCATGGGTGAAAAGACCTGATCTTTTATGGGCACAACCGACAGGAAAGTAATGGATCCATGAATAATTCACCTGCTGCACACTCACACTATGCTGTCAAAGCCAGCTTGACAAACCAAGCTTGATATGGCACCCGTACTACCTCATCTGGAAACTACTTCTCCCTCCCTGTCCAGCAAAACACAGGCAGGATTTAAATATGAGCCACAACTGATAAAGGGCATAAAGCAAAAACATGTTCTAGGAAACAAAACAAAACCTCTGGAGTATCAGTGACATTCCATGCTTCAAGCTGCAGGTCTGATGTCTTTGCAACACACACTGTGGTCAGATTCACCACAGGTTGAGGGATGGAGCTCTGATGCTGAAGATTCAGTCCTAACACAGGATCCACACACCAGATTGTTTTAAAACTGATAAAAAAAATAAGCGAAGCAAGTCAGTCAACTGGATAACAGCATCTACAAAACAAAGTACATCACTGTAATAATTACCCTCCCTGCCAGTAGAGAGAGATCACCCAGCCCAACCAGCTGAGTGCTGTGATTGGTCAAAGAGCCGGTAACCAGGAGAGAATACACAGAAAGATTACCCAGTAGGCCTGAGCTGCTGCTTATAGGCACTGGAAGTGTTGTACCTCTCAAGACAGATGCACCAACAGACTAGGCTCTGGCCTCCAACAGTTGTGGCTCTCACAATGTGCACTATGACTGGCACTCTGAACTGGGCAAAGCCACATCATGCCTGAAGGCACAGACAGTACCCTTGGTTAAAATGCCAGACATGTTTGTCAGCAAAACCATTCAAGAAGTCACCACAGCTGTAAAAATGAATAGCCCCGTTGTATTCTAAATTCACCACCTAAATTAGTAGTTTAACTCTAAAGAGGTGATTCATATCCACTTGCAGCATCAATTCAACATCAGTTTATATTGCCTTGTAAACTTTTAAAGATGTGTTTTCACATGTAAGCATATCACTAAGACAGCAAAGTCCACAAAGAGAATGTGACTTGTAATTCTAATGTTTAACCAGGACCTTTTCCAAATGATATACCATTGACTTTTGCTTATTTAGTATGCCCAAACTTGACGTCAGCCTCTTTTGTGCTGCCGTTATGCTTCTTGACTGCTACAGCGCAGATATAAAAAAAAAAACCAACCTTTTTGCGTATGATTTTCAGTTCACCCATACAGATGTAATATGGAGGCATGCAATGGTATGAACCCTGAATATGTAAACAGTGCCTTTTAAAACATGCTGTATAGGCCTATGATGATGAAGCATCAAGTGCACATCACTGGCAAACTGACGTCCAGGCAAATTCTTCGTTGATAAAGGCATAGCATGGCAATAGTAAAGGCGTATCCCTTTTTGTTAATGAAAATTGCGCCCATGGAATTATCAAGTGCTGGAGGGCTCACTGTCACTAGAGGGGCAATTAAAATAATGACAAACGTGGGTTTGATCCAAAATGTAATGTGCTGATTATAAGAAAACAAATAAAAGTACTTTCTGGTCCTTTTAAATATGTAGTTGAATCTACGGTGCTATTATTTGCCACTGAAGGCCAACAAAAAACCTTTGGTTTGCATATAATTTAGCATTTCCACTGTCACTGATGATGTTTTGATGTTACCATTACCCGTGTTTCCTTTTTCTTAATGGGAGAATATTTCCAGTACTCTGTGCTACACAGAAGAGTTATACAGCCAGCTGGTCAGCAAGAAAATGTTACGGTAGCAACAGCACTAAACTAGCCCGCTAGCCAAGGCCGGCTAATCCGTCAACTACCAGCTGGCCTAGCTTACTAGCCAACAGTCTGTTATTAAAGCTGGCTTACGCTTCATGCTAACGCGAAGTGCTCATAGTTAACAGCTTTATCGTTACACATGCACAACTACTTGTCGTGACAATAATCCCGCGAGTAGCATCCAGGCTTGTCAGGTTAAGCTGGCGACATTTTAACCTGTGCCAGGCGATCTGCTTGTGGCTTTGTTGAATGACAGTTTACTAGCCACGACAGGGCAACTGTGAACAGTGAAATTTTACGGTAACAGCAATTGGACTGGCCTTTTGAAGTATCAAAATACTGCTGCGGCGTGTTCACGAAATGAGGACAGAATGGGTAAAAGATTAAATGTAGTGAACTGACTGTTTAGGTGGCACCAGAAGTTTGCAAGAGCTAAGGGCCGGCGGAACAACGCAGCGGTGAACAGGTCAGCCCTTGCTAACGTTAGCTAACAAGCTAAGATGCTAACTACCGTAGCTACAGACAATCAAAAATGGCGTACTGGCGACCGTGCCCGAAGGCTCTGTCATATAGCTAGCGAAAGCCCCTCAACAAGAGATAACTTACCCCGATAACAACGGTCTCCTCCCCTTGGAATTTGGGAATGTATTTATCGCCTCTGGTCACCTCTGAGCTGTTCAGGGGCCTAAAACGGCACATCACTTTGATGGTGCACTCCGCCGGGTCGGCCATCTTCCACGGTTTACGAATGGAAATTCACCAATAAAATAAAGTATATCCTGAATCCCAGGGGCGGCCGTGGGGGACAAAAAGGGAGGCCGAGCCCCTCTGTCCCAATCTCAGGGTTTAGAAAGAGCGAGTATCTCTCGGGCATTCAAGAAAAATCCTTGGTTTCCTCTCAATCAGTCCCCTCTCCTGTTACGAGGCCATGATACCGGTGGATGAGCTGCTGGCTACCTCGCCCCTCCTGCTGCTGTGGATGTGGATCAGCATGACGTCATCCCGGCGCTGCCCTCCTCACTGTGTTTGTGTCGAGGTGTTGAAATTCTCAATTACCAGTGGACATCAACAAAAACACTAATCAACACCTACAACCAATAATATACTTGTAAATGGTGCTCAGAGGTGCAAAGACAATTTACTCTAAGACATCTGCTTGTTTATTTTGTGTAAGACAGTGGTTGAATGTCAAAGAACATTTAGTATTTTATCTTGAAAACAGCAAGTTAGTCTGAACTGGTTTTGCCACATTTGAAGAAAAGGGGCCTTCTCTGGTCACCAGGGGCGTACATAAACGCATACACAACCAGTAGGTTTGCTATATATCAAAGGTTACATTTTCAATTTTAACAGGACAGTTTGATAAATGGTGACAAATTAAAGGAAAAATCTGAAAAACTAGTCGAAAAACTTCAGTAATGTTACTACTGATTTGAGTTCACTTGTCAGCTTTGAGGGAAGGGTCACTGTAAATCAATATAGCGTTGTTCTGAGTGATTGCCTTTATCCTGTGATGAAACATTTTTGTCCTAATGGGAGTGGTCTCTTCCATGTGGACAGTGCCCCCATCCACAGGGCATCCACTGAATGTTGATACATATGAAAATGATGTGACTCATATGCTATGGCTTTCACAGTCACCAGATCTCAACCCGGATGTTAAATGAGATGTTGGAACAACATGTCCGACAGCATCTCCACCACCATCATCAAAGCTTTACATGAAGGAATATCTTTTAGAAGAATGGTGTTCATCACTCCAGTAGAGAGATTTGTAGAAACAATGACAAGGTGCGCTGAAACTGTTCTGTCAGCAGAAGGCATTTTATGTTGGGTTTTCCTTTGATTTGCTGTATATGGAGAGAGAAACAAGCAAAATTAAAAAAAAAAAGCCTTCAAAAGATAAGTCATCTTCTGTCCAACTTTACCTGTTAATCAGAAAGTCTCACCATGGTTGCAAAAAGTAAAAAAAATTACAGTACAATAAAAACACATTAATGAAAGTAAAGAAAGTCACTTTCGGCTTTTCCCATTTAGGGGTCACCACAGCGACTCGTCACACTGACGACTCGCATGTTGACATTTGGCACGTGTAAAACAAAAAAATTGGCCTTATAGAGATATTTAATTTTCACTTGTCCTTAAGGACCAGCTTAAACACAATATGAATGTACTAATGAAAGTGTGATAAAGCTTCAAACACTGAGAAAGCTGACATTTTGCTACTGTAGGTCTCCAGTTTTATCTAATCTGCTTCAAGGGATGTATAATGAACACTAGTGCTTTTGTTACATCTGAAAAAGGAAGTAACAGTAGTCTGTGACTCAGCTGTCTTCTGGAAGAGCTGCAGCTATGAGACCTCCTCCTAAATAAAAATGCATTATGTCTGACCTCACTCAACAGATGTCACCATGGAGCAAAAGCCATGGCAAAGTGCTAGTAGCTGAACTCATTTTCTGGCCACTCCCTGAACCAGTGCGAGATATCTGTTTTCATGTGCAAGTGCTCAACTATTTCAAAGACCAGTTCTACTGCCCCACACACTTGTGTGTTCACTGAGGGAGCAAGAGGGTGTGGTGGTGCTGTGTGAGCTAACAGGGTAGTCTGGTTGTCACTGAGCAACAATTTCCCAAAGATCACATTGTCTACAGTTCATCATCAGTGGGACTGCTAGAATAATAGCTTGTGGTTTTTAGTAACATGAGCTGGTTTCACACTTACCCTTCTTTATGCCAGGTTTTTTAAATAGAAATACAGCTTGAGGTGTTAACTGAACTATATACAGATGGTTGGCAAATTAAAATACAATTCTGATTGAATAGAAATAAAAAAATGTGCAGGGGTCATAGATTAATCTGCAGATTATTTTCTCAATTATCTGATTTATCTTTTTATTCAAAGAATGTCAACAACTGGAGAAAATGCCGCTTCTGACATTCCAGAGTCAAAGGTGTTGTCTTCAAATGCCAACAAATCCAAAGATAAGTTATTCTTATTATGTATAACAAAGACAGTTTTTATTACTTAGCTTTTAGTTTTTAGCCTTAAGCTCTAGAATGGCTGGTCATGTATTTATATATAGTGCTGTGCGTGATTACACTAAATGAGTGATGTACATTGAACACGCTCACTTGTCTGTGAACGGGTGAATGAATGGATCAGTTTGCAGCTAGTGAACTTGAATGAGAGCAGGAAAGGCGTCAGTCACTTGATATCTAATATTGCCAATATTCTGTGAGCTGAAGGAAGTGCCCATATCACGAGTCAAACTTGAGTATTTTCTTTGTCCAAATATTATCCACCCTAATGTCAGTGACAAAGAGATTATACTTCCTGTGACTGCTTCACAATAACAGCTTTTCACTGTTTTGATAACGTATTGCTTTTAATGTGAAAAACCAGTTAATGCTTCAGTATTAACAACCCCGGTGAAGCGACCACATTAAACAGAACTAGAAGCCAGGCATGTTGTGTCTATTTGTTAAGTCAGGGACAGCGTGTAAAGCTGCTGATAATGTCGAGGGTGAACTCAATTATAGGGCCAGACGAGTAAAAGCAGAACACTGACTCTTTAATAAGAGCACTGGTAACAAACAAACTGTACACAAAGCAGGGTAGAGTCCATAGCTGCAATGACACCGTAATAGGAAGTGGTGTCAGAATAAAAGCATGATATCGGAAGCAGAAGAGGCAGAATCATGACATAAACATTACTGGAACTGGAAGAGCTGTGTGTTTGTGTCCTTAACTACTTAAGTAAATTTATTTAGTTACTCAACACCACTGAACTTAAGAATGTATAAGTACATGAAGAGTAATGACTGGGGGCTGGGGATGGATGGGTGGGTGAAGAGTCTACCAAAACATTTTTTCTACTGCTCAGAGCACCTTATTTAAAAAAACTGTGAATTATGAACAAGAACAAATTCATTATATTATATTATATTATATATTGCATGAACTGAACCTTGAGCTATCTCCTGTGAAGCGTGAACTTGCACAGCACTGTTTATATATGACTTATTGGTAAGATGCAGCATGTAGAAAAGACACGATAACAGCAGTGACTATCAGTTTTTAGTCCTTTGGAATAACAGAAACACAGAGCAGAAGACGAGATGAATAGAAAAAGAAGAACAACAAATCAGAGGAAGGTTGGAGACAGAGGACAATGGGCCAGTAAAAGAGAATATATATTGGTTGTTGCAGGAAGTGTGGTCGGCCTGGGCAATGTGTGGAGATTTCCTTATCTCTGCTACAAGAATGGTGGAGGTGAATCATGAATGTTAAGTATTTACCAGAGGCTGGATTACAGAATGGTACTTTGTCATTTCTATGGGTTGACATACAGTATGTTGCTATTTACCTACCTAGGTGCCTTCCTGGTTCCATATGGTCTGTTGGCTGTGGTGTGTGGGATACCTCTGTTCTTGCTAGAGACCTCACTTGGTCAGTACACCCAGGAAGGTTTCATCACATCTTGGAGAAAACTATGTCCGCTGGCACAAGGTGAGTTGATGAACCAAAGTGTTCTGTCAACAAAAGAGAAGACCAGAAATGACATTTTGTTCTTGTTTTCATGTTGATTAAAACACCACCATGGGTTATGGAATTTTATTCCTCAATAGGTGCTATGCTTTGTGTCTCTTCTGTAGGAATTGGAGTTGGACAGCTGATTATTTCACTCTGTTTCTTCATCTACATTTTAATTGAAGCCTGGGCCCTCTTCTACTTGGTGTTCTCATTCAGATCCCAGCTGCCCTGGGCCAGCTGTGACAACACCTGGAATACAGGTAGGGCCAATTTTTACTTGTTAGAAGTTTAAAAAGACGTTGGATGATATGTTACAGTGCATCATGATGATAACATTTTACCCACTGCACAGTGTGACCATGATTTTAGTTGTTTATTAAAACAGTAAGCCACCAGGTCATAAGTGGTAAACACTTTCACACTCCAACTCAATAAAATCTTTGCTTTTCTCCCCAAATCTAGCTAACTGTCTTAATCTTCAGGCTTCCAATACATCTCATGTGACAGCAAATCAGACCAACTCTGCTGCAACTGAGTTCTGGGAGTAAGTACAAAATCCAGGTTATGTTGCTGTATTACTACTTGACCTTTTATACGTGAATGCACTTTCTGTCTCACCAGTGACAATGCTGTAATATACTGTATATACTGCTAGATCAAGGATTTGTATTACAAATACAGAGGCCATGTTCACATTACAGGCTTTAATGCTCAATTCTGGTCTTTTTGTTAGATCTAATAATTTATTATAATTTATGTTTATAATTGAGGTGCATTCAGCTCTGATTTGAACACGGTTGAGGTCCTAAACTGCCACAGATGTGCAGTGTTAACCGAAATGTGAGTCACATACACAAAAATACTGGAATTACAGAGTGTATGCCTCTGCCAACCAGTCAAATTCATCCATGAAAAGATCAGATCTGGTTTCACCTGTATGAAGAAAAAATCAGATTTGAGTCACTTCATGTAATGTCAATGTAGTTTAAGAAAAGCCTTGTCTGTTATTTAACTTTTCCAAATTCTTAATGGTTTGCTGTGTTGGTTGTTGTTGGTCTATTGTGTATCTGTAATATTCCCCATCAGACGTCGGATGCTGGCCATGTCTGGAGGCATTGAGGAGCTGGGCAGTGTGAGATGGGATCTGGCCTTGTGTCTTCTGGTCAGCTGGGTGTTCTGCTACTTCAGCATCTGGAAAGGTGTCCGATCCTCTGGAAAGGTCCTGTGGAAACATTCAGAACCTTGATCTGTCTGTGGTGAACACATTCATCAGCTTCCTACCAAACATTTTTATTCATTAATTTCATTTTCTTTTTAGGTAGCATATTTCACAGCCACATTTCCCTATGTGATGATCCTGATACTGCTCATCAGGGGATTGACTCTACCTGGAGCTTGGCAAGGGGTTTACTACTACCTGTATCCAGATTTGAAACACCTGGCTAAGCTGGAGGTAGCCTGTTTATATGACCCTGCGTAATATTCAACTCAGAGTTACTGATACAAAGAGATGCACTGAAAGTTAAACTGGGACTGAAAGTACTCCTATATCTGATAATGATTTTCTGACACTACAGGTCTGGATAGAGGCAGGATCTCAAATATATTTCTCCTACAGCCTGACTGCTGGAACTCTCAACGTTCTGGGCAGCTATAATGACTACAACAACAACTGTTACAAGTATGTGTAATTCAGAAATCACAAAAACATTGTCAGTGTCCTATTAGACTGATTCTAAGACATTTTTGTTGTCACAGATCTTGCATGAAAACATGTGGGTGTTTAACATTTGATGATTTGATGAAGATATGGAAGACTATTCAGTGCAATAACTGAATCAATATGTCATTTACATTTATCTACATCCATAAAACTTCCCAGTTTTAAACAAGGGTTTTTCACTCCACCTCAAAAAATTGAAAGGCTATTCTTTGCATCCATACTCATTACTTTATATACTTTAGTGTAGTTTATATTTATCTACATTCATAACAAGAGTTTTTCACTCCACCTGGACCTGTAGGGACTGCTTTTGGCTCTGTCTGCTGAACAGTGGGACCAGTTTTGTTGCTGGATTTGCCGTTTTCTCCGTACTTGGGTTTATGGCTCAGAAACAGGGTGTTACTGTCGACACCGTAGTTCAATCAGGTACATACCAATATTAATTTAAATGCAATGCTGAGGATCTTTACAGCAAACTAATCACAGTTGACTGTAATGTTTGAGTCCAAATCTAAAGAAGTATATCAACTCTCCTCTTCAAACCACAGGACCAAGTCTGGCCTTCATCGCTTATCCTCAGGCAACTGCTATGATGCCTTTGCCCCAGTTCTGGACTGTCTGCTTCTTCCTGATGCTCGTTCTGCTGACAGTTGACACACATGTAATAATATTTGTCATACCAACTGTTACTTGGTAATAGAAGCATTTTAGGTACACAGATAGATTATATTGTTTGCTAATTCTTTGTCCTCAGTTTGTCATAGTGGAGAGTGTTATCACCACAGTGAGTGACTTGTTTCCAAAGCTGTTTCGAGCGCCTGTGAGACATGAGATCTTTGTCCTCCTCATCTGTTTGTCCTCCTTCCTCATACATTTGACCTTGGTCACTGAGGTGAACAAATATTTTCACAAAACAAAGAAATCTTTCATTAAATGCAATGTTTTCCATATTATTTATATTACTTTAATATCTCTTCCTGTTGCAGGGTGGAATTTATGTCTTCCAACTCATTGATTTCTATGGCTCTACCAGAGTCTGTCAGAATTTTATGGCCATATGTCAATGTCTGGCAGTGGGCTGGATATTTGGTGAGTAAAAGTCACTTGTCAGATTAACACCGGTTTTGCTCAGTGGTTACTTCTTACTCATATGTTTCTATCCTACAGTCCGCGGGCTGTAGGGTTCAACCACGGGTGCCGTCTGATGTTTATTTTTAGGGGGTGACTGCGGTTCAGTTGTTAGAGCAGTCGTCTCCCAACCGGAGGGTTAGACGCTCGAATCACAGTGCCTGCAGCCCACATGTTGAAGTGTCCTCGGGCAAGACACTGAACCCCCCCGTTGCCCCCGATGGTTAGAGCCATCGGTTGAGTTGGCGCCGCAGATGGCTGCCTCAGTTCTGTACCGAAAACAAATTCCTTGTGTGTAACATACTTGGCCAAATAAAGGTGATTGTTATTAACTAAAGCCTGGCATCATTATGCATTTTCTCCTTGTCTGAGCCACTCTGGTCAATAATGAAAGTTTTTAAAAAAAGGTTAAAAAAAAAGAAGTCATTTCATAAAAAAACAAAACAAAGATGTTTAATGATGTTTCACAACCTTAACAATTCATTCAGCAGCTATAACATGAAACTGACCATAACAGGACATCTGAACTTCCATCAGGTGCTGACCGCTTTCGTGACGTCATTGAGGACATGACAGGACAGAGACCATCTGCTTTCTTCAAACTGTGCTGGAGATACATCATTCCTCTGCTGTCACTGGTCAGTCTGAAACATTTATCTCTGAGGCTCTGCCCACTGGCTGCCAAACACTTTGGATTAGTTTGATTAACTCGGATGTTTCCTCAGGAAATCTGAGAATGATCTGACAAATCAATACTGCTGGATTTGGTGCTGCTGGATATTTTATATATTTAACATCGAGGATTAAGTTGATTTAACAGTTTGTCTGACTTTGAGCTCTTCATTATCTAAAGTATCTTTTGCAGCAGGTGTCTAAGATCAGTTTGTGTGTAAATACAGTATAGGACCCGAAAAATGAATGTAAATCCTTTGATATAATGATACAGAAATGTTTAATTAATATCATTACATATTATTTCTCTATCTCAAACATTGTCCCCATAACTTCACAGATTTCCTTCATCTTGTATCTGGTTGAGTATAAACAGCTCCGAGTTAATGACTGGTATGTTTACCCTGACTGGGCGTACGCACTAGGATGGACCATGACGCTCTCCTCTGTTCTCATGGTGCCACTGTGGGCAGCTGGACAGATGTGTTTGACAGCAGGAACCTTCAGGCAGGTCAGTGTTTTACAATAAGTCATAAACCAGGAGACTGACAAATGGTTTCTTATTCTGATAGGGATGTTTTTTTATTTTTGGGTTTTTAATACTTTGTAGTTTGTTTTGTATAGGTTTTTGTTTTATTATTATCTTGTATTGGTGTCCTTTTGTGAATCACTTTGGGCTCCTGTCGAGTTGTAAAGTGCTATATAAATAAACTATTATTATTATTATTATTACTGTAGTGTTGAAAGTAGAAGAGATTTAAATAGTTGTAAATTTAAGGTCTCATTGGTGCTGAAATGAAATAAACTAAAATAAATCAATCAACATTGTTTACAATGGCTCTTTTAAGCTATTTGTCAAGAAAAACCACCAAACATCTGATGTCTGATTGTTTATCATCGCAACCTCTTGGTTTATGACAGCCATTTGGAAGAAACAAGTAATATGAAACATCACCTTGGAATCCGAGATCTTGTGATTTTTCTGTATTGGTTTCACTTTTTTGAATGGCAAATAAAATAAAATAAACAATCAATAATGAAGGAGGTTGTAAACAAGTGCCTATATTGTCTAAATGTCTATCTTCAGCCCTTGTGTTTCTTGCCCTCTGTGACCATTGTTAAAATCTGCACCTCACTTCTCTCATGCTCCTGCTAATACAAGGTTATAAGGTTATATGCGTTTTTTCAAACCACTATGGCTCATTTCATAAATGGACCGTGGAGGTTTCCTGTGCAGTTACAACCCAGGATGGGAGCAGAGCTATTAGACTTAGGAGGTAAGAGGCCATGTTCTCTAGCACAGAAAGTGCACGACAAAGAGTGAGGCAAAACCAGGGTTATCATCGGTTTGGCATGCCACCCCCCTGGGGACCCCTTCAATGTACACCTGGTCATTTTCATAAGACAGTTGTTGTTTTGCTCGGTGGAGCGAGAAAGTGGTGGTCGTAGACCCCCGGGTCCCAAGTGCTAACACCTTTGCTGGTACTATTTGGAATGGCATAAGCAATGTCACCAGAGCGCAGCCTCCCTGCCAGTCAGGTGGGAGTTTGGGCCGCAGTTTAAGGTCCCCACACAGCCACCAAAGGTCAGACCTGGAGATCTTCCAGGAGGAGGAGTTATACAGGGAACAAATAATGACTGGTCTGACATGTTTCATTAGTGGGTAGCTTTGTTGATTTAAAGAGAGAGAGAGCACACTTCAGGCCTCAAGGATCAATCTAATCTAAATGAAGAGGTAGCTAAGAACAGTCTCAATGCTGCACATGCAATACAGTTGAATACATTCGTCGCTCTAACAGTATACATTACCCAGCTGAACCAGTTGCCCCCCAGTTGGACTGTCCAACTCAATCGCCTCAAAGATTAGCACTGACTATATGGGTTTATTTAGAGAAAATATTTAGATAGAATAAAAATATTTATTTAGAAAATATGTGGGGATTCACCTGAACAGGACAATTCATCGATAGTTGGAATTTGACATTTAACGCTGGGTTTTTAAATGTTTCTTGTAAGCCCAGAACCTTGCACAGAGACCAGGGGATTTATTTTAACATGAAATACAGTGTCCTTGACATAGGAGGTAAGCTGCATTACAATATAAAGTGGGCACTAGATTGAACCTTCAGGCAAAACTTACGTACTTACGTACGTACTTGTGACACATTTTGATACTTTGATACATTCTGGCAAGTTAAGGCTGTTAGCGAAGGTTAAGCCGTTTTTATCACGTGCAAATCTGGAAAAAGCTATCCATGCTTTTATCACAGTGCGTCTGGACTATTGTAACGCTCTTTATGCCGGCCTGTCGCAATCCTCTCTCCAAAAGTTGCAATTAGTTCAAAATGCGGCAGCCCGGCTGCTGTCCAACACATCAAAATTTGTCAGGAATGGTGTGCAGCAATGCCAAATGGTGTTTGTAGTGAACTCAATTATAAGGCCAGACGACTTGAGGTAGAGACAGGATCTTTTACTTGCTGTAACCAAACAACCACTTCATAATCCAGGATCACAATCAGGTTACAAAAACAGACATCCGAGGTCAGGAACAGAGTGTCAGGCAAGGTAAGATAGCTAGAGAGTCAGAGCTGGAGTCTAGAACAATCTGGCAGCGTCCTCCCATGAGGACGCTGCCTAAATAGAGG
>NW_018128005.1:3836-6431 GCF_001952655.1 Monopterus albus | reverse complement strand
GGATGAGGGAAGGGTCCAGAATTTGGCGGGAAGGAACCCAGGACCGCTCCTCAGGGCCATAACCCTCCCAGTCAACCAGGTATTGGAGTCCATGGCCACAACGCCCAGAACGAAGCAGACGCCGGACGGTGTAGACCGGACCCCCGTTGATGTGGCGAGGAGGAGGTGGAGGCACAGGAGGAGGAGCCAGGGGGCTGGACCGAACAGGCTTGATACGAGATACATGGAAGGAGGGATGCACCCGAAGGGATCGAGGCAGGCGAAGGCGGACAGCGGCAGGGTTGATGACCTTGGATATGGGGAACGGACCCACGAACCTCGGGGTCAACTTGCGACACTCAGTCCGCAGAGGGAGGTCACGGGCCGATAGCCAGACCTTCTGGCCGGGGTGGTAGGTGGGGGCTCGGGAACGATGAACGTCGGCCCATTTCTTGTAGGCTTGGACCGAGCGGAGCAGGACTAGGCGGGCTCTCCTCCAAGCCCGGTGACATCTGCGGACCAGGGCTGAGGCAGAAGGCACATTAACCTCCGGATCTAAACTGGGAAACAGGGGTGGAGAGTAACCATAAACGCACTCGAATGGTGACATACCTGTGGCTGCTGAAGGAAGGGAGTTGTGTGAATATTCCACCCAGGTCACATTCTCTGCCCATAGGGAAGGGTCTCGGTGACACAAGAGACGCAGGCCAGTTTCCAGCTGTTGGTTGAGTCGTTCAGTCTGCCCGTTTGTCTGTGGGTGGAAGCCTGATGAGAGACTGACAGAGATGCCCAGGAGCCGACAGAACTCTGTCCAGAACCGTGCCACAAACTGGGGACCCCTATCGGACACCACATCGGTTTTCCCTATGTAATAATATTGATAACAGTAAGGTCTAGACCTTACTTTGTAAAGTGTCCTGAGATGACTTTTGTTGTGATTTGGCGCTATACAAATAAAATTTGATTTGATTTGATTTGATTTGATTTTTCCATATGTCCTGCACATATAGTGAATTGACCATAAAATTCTTTGATCTTGACCTTGTAGTCCATAATGCCTGTGACCAATTAGTACATTGTCATCCAGAGTGGATGTTCTGGTACCGCATACATAGGTATTTTTCTGTCCAGGTGAGGCTGGAGTCTCCTCCCTGGCAATCAACAACCGAACAGAAATCACTCTAAAATGACTCCAAAACAATTTTAGCAAATGTCTGTCCAAATCCCAAATATACCCACTACCATAAAAGCACTTAAAAATAAAAGATTACAGTCAATAGTTGCCATTTAACTTTCTTTAGGGAAAAACAATGAACACCACTACTCACAATATTCCTGGTGATTCTTTAAGTACTAAAAGTACTAATACCACACAGTAAAAATATTATCTTAGAAATAAAATTCCACTATTTAAATATCACTTAAGAGTATAATCAGGAAAATGTACTTAAAATGCCCTGCAGAGAACTGTCCTGTGTGTTTTACATTCTTTACTGTGTTACAGGAATTACTGTGTTAGTGGGATTTTTTTCTGAAACTAATGGTTATGCTCATTACGCAGTGATTTCATTTTCTTTCCCCAATTTTGTTTGGTGTGTAAGATGTTTGAAAACAACGAAAGTGCCAATCACAGTTATCCAGAGTGACACCTTCACAATACATATTTTGTAAAATCACCACATTTGGGAAACTGGAACCATGAAATGTTGGACATTTTGCATATGGAAAATGACACCCCCCCAGTGAGCCCCTCCTCATGCGTAATGTTAATTGTATTCTTAGCAGTGACTTTCTATTCTTAACCTAGCTCTGTTATTTATTTGTGACATATACTCCTACTCGTCTCCGCACTCCCTCCTTTGTTTGGTTCTGTCTAAGAGGCTGTAGACTCAGGAGCGGGGGGACTATTAACAAGGGCCAACCACACAAGCAGCCCCAAGGTGGCTTTATCCTCGCATTAGGGAGGTCTTTTGAATTGATGCCACCCATCACTGATCATCCTCCTGTCTCTCCAATGCTTGCCTCTGCGCTAAGCACTCCCTGGGTGTGTTGTTTTTTTCACTGGGGTTGTGACAGCTGCCCCCTGCTGGTGCGCAGCTCCCTTTGTAGCCAGACTTCACCCTGGAGTGAATGGAGTGGCTTCACAGTATAAGGGAAATACAGCAGGTGGATGAGCACTACTAATTATGTGCTGTATGTATTAAATAGAATCACTCTTGATTTTTTAATTTTTTTTACTTTAAAAGCAATTAAGCTTACACGTGCGTGTCCGCAAGGTGTGGGATAGGAGCTTTCTTACAATGAGTGAGATGTATCCAGGAGGTTCTTTCTGCAATCTCTATAGCTGGTGGTGTTGTCAGGAGCACTTGGACCTGAGTTCAGCCACGTCTTCCTCCTTATGGCTTTGAGAAAGATCCAGTCTCTTGGCTGTAATGAGCGATAATTTACCTGATGTTTTTCTAACAAAACTGTTGATTTGGGGCATATAAGGGTTTAATTATTCGTGCAGCAAGGGAGCATTCAATACACATGTAGTAATCTGATTATTCACAGAATCAGAGCGTTGTTTTCTTTTGTTTGCCAGAGCGTGTTTTGTCTTTGGGGTGATGCCTTGGG
>NW_018128005.1:0-3721 GCF_001952655.1 Monopterus albus | reverse complement strand
CGTATCTCATGTTCTATTATTTTGCAATGTTTTGAGTGTACCACAAAAGAAGACAACCGAAAAAAAGGAGAAGAAGAAGGGAGAGGACGCGCTGAGCGGGCGAAGGAGAATTGGACAAGTCACGGCAATGGCCGTATAAGGTGTGTGTCAACTAAAGATTCAAGACAGAGAAAATGCGCTTATAATCTGTATTCAGCAAGCCTGGACAACTGTTCCCTGCTCCAGTCAATCACGGAAGAGTTTGTGAACAACTCGTGCTGCGAGTGAGTGAGTTGAACTGTGTTCTCAAAAAGACGAAACAGAGAAAACTAAGCTAAGCTAATGCTAAGGCTAGCTCCATTGTGTCTGTGCTAATTACCTCGTAGAGAGTCACAATCCGTTTTGTGCTTGCAGGAAACTGGAGCTTTAAGTGTTCGGTAAGTCCCAGAACTTTCTTTAAGAAAAACGGTTTGTTTTACCACTGAAGTAGAAAGTATGGAAGCCCATTCCCGCCAGTTAAATGAGAAATAAAACGCTCTAAGTCGTTATTTCTACTTAGCTAAGTAGAAATTCCGACATATCTAAGTAGGAAATGAGCAATAAAACGCTCTAAGTCGTTATTTCTACTTAGCTAAGTAGAAATTCCAACATATCTAAGTAGGAATTCCGACTTAGATATGTCGGAATTCCTACTTAGTCTTCCCTAAGTCGAAATTTTGACTTAGCTAAGTAGAAATAACTAGATAGCTAAATCGAATCTCGACTTAGCTAAGTAGAAATAACTAGATAGCTAAATCGAATCTCGACTTAGCTAAGTAGAAATAACTAGATAGCTAAATCGAATCTCGACTTAGCTAAGTAGAAATAACTAGATAGCTAAATCGAATCTCGACTTAGCTAAGTAGAAATAACTAGATAGCTAAATCGAAATACCGACTTATCTATGTCGAAATTCCTACATAGCTCAAAGTATCGACGTAAACCTGTCAACCTGAAGTAGTTATTCTTCTTCCTGTTTTGTCGCGGAGACTGAGAGCTAACGCTACAGGACCTTTCACCACACAGTTCAGATGGATGCAATAATTGAAGATTATTTCAGGCGTGGGTTCACAAATAAGGAGATTTTAGTGGTTTTACAAGAATCGCATAATATAAAACTAAGCCTCCGGACCCTGGAAAGAAAACTACAAAAGAACCAGCTATGGAGGAGACGAAATAAGACAGATGAAGCTGAAGTTGCATTCTTCATTCACCAACAGCTACAAACATCGACTAAACAACATGGCTACAGATGGATGCATCAAAAATGTTGGATGGCGGGAATAATAACAGACAGAGAAACGGTGCGTCAATTGATACGACTGATGGATGGTAATGGGGTGGGTCTGCGTGCCCGGAACCGATTGAGACAGCGTATATACAGTATGTCAGTCGTGGCCCAAACTACGTATGGCACATAGATGGGTATGGCAAATTAAAGCCGTATGGGATATGCATCAGTGGCTGCATAGACGGTTTCTCAAGAAAAATGATATGGCTGGAAGCATACAAAACCAACAGTGACCCTCGTGTTATCGCGGGATACTTTATGGATGCTGTGAGTGAAATAAATGGATGTCCTCAAAAGGTCCGGTTGGATCGTGGAACTGAAAATACACACCTTGCGCAGATGCAGCGGTTTCTGCACGACAGTGAGGACGAGAATGGTTCTGAGTGTGTCATTATAGGACCAAGTACTGGCAATCAAAGGATTGAACGCTGGTGGTGCACATTGAGAAGTCAATGTGTCCAGTTTTGGATGGACCATTTCGACCAGCTAAAAGCAGACGGCTATTTTGAGGACTGCTTCATTGATAAATCACTGATCCAGTTTTGTTTTCAAAACACCATACAGGTACAGTATCCCCTCCCCATGAGCTTGTAATACAGATAACAATAACGGTATAGCCGCATTTGGATTCATTTCTGTCAACAATAAGTGTATTCACATACTTCAGTGTTGTGCAACGCTGTGTCCTATGCCAGAGGGACATGTACTCCACTGACTAACCTCAGTTTCCACAGCATTTAAAACCTAGCTCTAAGTGTGGTTATTATTAGTAGTAGTAGTTGTTGTAGTTGTAGTAGTAGTATTCCATTATTCACAAGTAACAATCTACTTTCTTTTTATCAGACAAATTTAAGGTTTTGTTACCTTGACATGTTTCAACTGTTATGTTTGTTGTTGGCGTGGTCAGCCGAACAGACCTGTCAGGTCTATCCACGCCCAGAACAGCTGATACTGACGCATCTGTTCTGGGGAAGACTGCAGATATATTGAAAACATGTCAAGGTAACAAAACCTTACATTCGTCTAATAACTTTTTACTTTGATGGGCCTATTTTCAGTGTGCGGTTATTTTAAATGTTCTGAATACATCTCTCATCACTTTGTGCAGGAGGAGCTTGATGAAGTCGTAACTGCCTGGAACAATCATCGCATAAGAGCAATCGACAATCCTCGGGATCCTTATGGGCATCCTTCCATCATGTATGCCGTTCCCAACCTTTATGGGGGTCAAGATTTCTTGCAGCCAGCTGATGAACTTAAAATGGAAATATGTAGAGAAGATTGTCATTTTAAGGACTATCCTTGCGATGAGGATGTGTTTCGTTTATGTATAGAACTTATGGATGAGCACAACCTGGAAATGTCTGATGACGTGTTTGAAATTACTGACCTTTATGTACGACTTCGTCAAATGGTTACTGCTGCGCTGGAAGAATAAGGTATGTGATTTGAAAAGAACAGCTCAGTATACCGTTGAATACAATCAGTGACACTATCACTATAATAGGGTTTATCGAAAATGTTTATCTTACGTTAAATAATTTACAGAACTGTCATTGTAACTGAATAGTTTGCGATGTCGCCTTGGCCCCCTCCAGCTTAATGCAGACAAGACAGAAGTGGTTGTTTTGGGCCCCAAAAAATGAAATGTCTAAAGTCAGTGCTCAACTAGACTGTCATTGAAAGCCACAAGTCAAGCCAGAAACCTTGGTGTAATTATTGACTCCGACTTGAACTTTAACAACCACATAAAATCCATCACTAAATCTGCCTATTACCACCTGAAAAACATTGCTAGAATAAAGGGGTTTCTGTCTAAGCAAGATGCAGAAAAACTAGTTCATGCATTTATCTTCAGTAGGTTAGATTATTGTAATGGGTTGTTCACAGGTCTCAGTAAAAAATCAAATCGGACAGCTGCAGCTGATCCAGAACGCTGCTGCCAGGGTCCTTACAAACACCAGGAAACTGGACCATATCACACCAGTCCTCAGATCACTACACTGGCTTCCTGTGAGTCAAAGGATAGATTTCAAAATGTTATTGCTAGTCTATAAAGCACTAAATGGTATTGGAGCCAAATCTATTCAAAACTTATTAGTACCCTACGAAACATCCAGGCCCCTCAGGTCATCTGGGACAGGACTACTCTCTGTTCCCAGAACCAGAACCAAGCATAGTGAAGCAGCATGCAGTTACTATGCTCCTCACCTGTGGAACAAACTTCCAGAACACCTGAGGTCTGCTCAAACAGTCAGTTCATCTAAATCAGGCCTGAAAACACAGTTGTTTACTCCTGCCTTCCCATAATTGCTTAACACATTTCTGCTTTCTTTTGTTTTACTGTCATATTTTATGCTTTTAATGTAATTTTAATACATTTTTGTTTTATGCTTTCTTCTTTTGTTTTTT
>NW_018128004.1:1668800-1683146 GCF_001952655.1 Monopterus albus | reverse complement strand
GCTACAAGCCCAGCCTTTGCCTGCAGCGACCTGCAGGGTGTGCTCGACAGCTGCAGCCCCAGCCTTTACCTGCATACCCTGCCAGCACCCTGCAGATCCTCCTCCACCAGCAGGGTGTAGCAGACAGCTATGGTGCCAGCCTACACCTCTAGCCTCTGCCAGCACCCTGCATGCTCCACCTCCACTGACAGTCTGGCTGACAGCTGCAACCCACAATCAACTGCAGCCTCTGCCAGAACACTTCACCTGCAGGGTCTGGCTGACAGCTATGGTGCCAGCCTACACCTATAGCCTCTGCCAGCACCCTGCATGCTCCACCTCCACTGACAGGGTCTGGCCAACAGCTGCAGCCCCAGCCTCTAACTGCAGCCTCTGCCAGAACACTGCAGCCCCAGCCAGCAGGATGCAGGTGGAGAAGGAGCCTCCAGATTGGGCAGTTAACTGTAGTTCCAACCTGCTGCACCTAAACCTTGTCCAGCCACCTTCTTTGAGCTTTGCCAACTGTCATCGTCCACCTATCATCTCTGTCCACCAGAAAACCAAAACTCTACCAATTACAACTAATTAAAATTTAACATGTTTGTAAAATTTAGATTTTTTTTTCTCATGAGACAGTTTTCATTTTTAGCTTTTTTCTTACACTTTATCAGATATTTTTAATGAGGAAAGCTAAATGGCATGAGGAAGATACTGTGATGTAAATGTGTATATATGTAATAATTAATGTACTACATTGTAAGATGGCCACCCTCTTCTCTTTGACATAAAGATTGCAAGTTGTTCAAACATAGCTATATTAATGATTGGTTTTAATGTGAAAGGCTCAGTTGCAGCAACAAACCAGCCAGTGTTAGGGTTTCAACAACAGTGGATGTTATTTAAAACCTTGAACCTTTAGTGTCGATCACTACAAAGTGACATACAGTATGTTAACATGTCTTCCTTACCTGTGGAGCCGTTTGCAACTGAGCTTTACTACACTAATCAAATTAACTTGTTTCAAAATGTTGTTGCCTTGTAAGTACACTTCTAAGCATAAATTGTATAAATAATTTTTTTGAAACATAATTTACTGATGTGGTTTATTTGAAAGTGGTTACAATTGTGCACAGTGGCTATTTTATTGTAGTGAATTACTATTTTGTGCTGTAGTAACCAAACACAATACATTTGATTTGAAGCTCTGTAGATGGGCAGGGAGCTACACAGTGTAACATCCCAGCTATTTCACTGACCTCACTGGATGACACCAATGAAAATTTGTGAAGTACACAGAGCAAAGGTTGTCTTATATCTGTACTGTGGTGGATGAAGTACTCAGATTCTTTACTCAAGTAAAAGTACCAATACCACAGTGTAAAAATACTCTGTTACAAGTGGCCGTCCTGCATTCAAAATGTATTTACATAAAAGTACAAAAGTATTAGCATCAAAATATCTAACATATCAAAAGTAAAAGTGCTAATTATGGAGATTAACACATTTCACATTGATGTATTTTATATTATTCAGTTATAATTGCTGATGCTCCAACCACCATCTTCAGTGACGAGTTCCAGCCCCAGACTCCACTTGCAGTTTCTAACACCGATCATGGCAAGGCTATTTATAGAGCACATTTTCATTCACAAAGCCAATTCAGAATGCTTAACCCAATGCATAAAACAATAAAATGAATATACATAAAACATTAGACTGCAAATTAGATTGAAACATTAAATGTCAATTAAAAGCAAGGACTATATGACAGCATGTAGCAACATACAAGTGTAGGTGCCCAGTCTGAGTCGTCTTGAATAAATGCATACATCCTGTTGGGCTACAGCTAAGATAAATAGCCTCACTGTCGCTGTAGTCTAGACCCCAAACTCTTTTCTTTTTCGTTTTATTTAATGGAAAACTCTTTTCTCTATGGAAATATTTTCGATATGGAAATATTTTCTTGACGCCAGGAAGACTTATCTTGATTTTATCATAGGGGTGTATCCACAGCTACTAATGTCAGAGGTGGCTTGTGTAATGACATAAATGTATTTCCATGAAAGTTGGAGCATTTGTATTTGTATATAAATAATAAATATCTGTTGTTTATCTTTTGTTGGGAGCAGATTGGTCATTAATTAAACTAGATTATTATGATCACCCCTTACATAAACTATTGGGTCATTCCACTGAGAGAGGAGCGAGGTTCCTGTAGCTTTTCCGAATTTGCCGTGACGCGCACTGTTGTCTAATGTTTGTGTGCCCACTGTGACGAAGGAGAACTGAGGTGTGCGAATATAATATTTACCATAAAGGTGAGTTTCACTAAGGTGATGTCCTAAAATGTTGGTGACGCTCATATTGTGTCGGATGCCTCGCCGTTACACAGCATCAAATAACGGTCACGAATCAGCCTGACCAGAGTACTAGGGAGGGTGTCAGTGTGTCGTTAGCTTAACTTCTTGTTAGCATGCTTTCCTTTAACTGTATGTACAAAGGCACTCGGGTTACTGCAAACTGCTTCGAGCCGAAATAGCGTTCAACAGGCATTAAGGCATTTAAACAGCGAACAAGGAGAAATTTAAGAAATGATTAAGGTTAACTGTATATGTAAATCCAACCGGGTGAAAAGTTCAAATGGAGCTTTCGCCCGCTGTTCTGCTAACTGGCTGTTCTTCTAAATCTCCGTTGTGTGTCTTCAACGTTAGTTTAATACTGGGCAGTGTTATAAGTTAGTGTCTTAACTTTATTTTGTAGGCTTGGTGCTCTGAAAGTTCGTAAATAAGGACGATGTAAAGTACAATCAAGGAACTCTTTCAGGTATTGTGGTTTGTCTGTGCTGCCTCTGACGGGGAAGCAGAGCTCTCCGTGTGACTCGGGTCTGTCCTAACCCGTGCTTCTGACCTTCTGACCTGCAGCATCCTTTACATTAGTATCTGTGATATGTCATGAGACAATGTGCCAGTATGTTTTGTTTTTACAATCTAGTTTTACTTAAAAGACTTGGGTAGAGAAACTTTATACTAGAATCCCTTGTAGATGCAATAAACAGTGCAGTGTTGCATTTTCAGATTAGCGTTTCTTAAATGAGTTGGAGAGAAATTGTCTCAACATGATGTTGCCACATTTTCACCGTTTTGTGCAGCTGTACTCTGTTCTGCTCTCTTGACAGTTCAGCCTATGCATTTTAATCTGCTTGTTATTCAGACAAACAAATGATTTCCAGAGCTAGTTTTGAGTATTTGTCAGTGTAAATGTTTGCACTTGAATTTACTTCCACAGGAGCAAGACTGGGGCATTTGATTGTGTACACACTACACAGATTCACACAACAGTTGCAGTTTTATGACAGCTAATGTTTGGATTGTTGTTGTTTCTCTGCAGGAATGATATTAGATTGTGTTTAACACTAGTGGAGCCAATAGCAGCATAGAGATTAGATAGAGACTGTGCTGTTCAATCTAAAGGTAGCTGTACCATTTTATGATCTTATGTGGTAATTTATTCATAACATTGCTGAACAACATCTTAAAAAGGACACTGCCTCTTTTATTGTATTCTGTACCATTAGTAGTATGAACTAGAAATATTCTCCTGTCACTTCCAGCCGGTTTATTAAGTTTATTTGAATGTGTGTGTTTGAATAATTGGCAAAAAAAAGAGATTAGAGCTTGTGCCAGCTGCTGGTATTTAGCCATTTGCTCCTCTTCACTTGTGTTTTTCCCCAGAAGCACTATGGATGAAGAGGAGCAGTTTGTAAACATTGATCTGAATGATGACAATATCTGCAGTGTCTGCAAGCTCGAGACGGAAACAGGGACCTTATCTTTCTGCCACGTCTGCTTTGAGCTCAGCATTGAAGGTAAGAAACATGGTTGGGGGTGAAGTTTCCTTCTTTGATTACCAGAGTAAAGAGAAAACAAAGTGATGTGGAGGGAAAAAGTGAGCTCTTCACTCTTTGTAACAAGTATTAGCTCTCCATGTTTTTGTTTTTTGTAGCTCTTGAGCATACACACACATTCTCTGATGTGTGTTCGATTGGATTCAGAATTAAAATGGATCTCCAGCAGGTTCACTGGTTAATTCCATACAGAGGCAGTCCTGTGTAGATAGATCAGCACTGGTCTTAGGTGCCAAGAGTCTGCAGTATTTGGATCACACAGTAACTCACTTTTGCAGAAACATCCAGTGTTTTTGATCATCAGGTCCATCACAGGACAAATGCACCAGGACCTGTGCAGCCTGAGAACCATTTGAATTTACTGATGCCACATTCAGTTTCCTTTCATAAACACTTCTTTTATCCTCATCAGGAACAGTGTGGAAGATGTACGTGCAGGGTGATGGGCCTGTATGACCAAAGCTCTCTAAAGCACACTGCTGTGATTCTCTTGTCTGATGTGCCACTCTAACTCAAGAGCACATGTTTGAAGTTTTTCATCGCTTAATTAATGAGTGGCTTATTTGAAGAAGAATCAGAAGGGGTTAGATAAGCCTCCTCTCCTAGATCCATACAGGCTCTTTTCTGCAGTGGAGGGTGTGTGTTTATCTCTGCACAGTATTCTGTTATGGTGAAAGCAAACTGGGTGTGTGAGTGCTGATTAGTCACCATGCTCTTTGTGGACTCTAATAAGAGTTTTCAGTCAGTCTCATACAAGCATTATTAGTTGGCACTGTAAGTGCTTGCAAGCTCATCAGTTTTCATTGAGCAGAAGAATAACCTAATTATGGTATAAGGATGCTTCCTGGGTTTGCTGGGAGATAAATAAAGGAATATCAGAAGCCTAAATATAATTGGTATTGTAAGACTTTCTACTTATTAAAAATAAAATGCTTGCTTTATTTAATAAGAAGCATGTATATGAGTACTTGCTTTATTTTGCTTCCACGTTGCTCCCTTAGCTGCTACAGTAGATGCTGTGATCACTATAATCCTGTTCAAACGTATGGGACCCTGAATGTGTGGGGGAAAAAAAGGATGACCCTGCTTTAACTCATATTTTGACATTCTAGAAAAGCAAGGGTTGCTTTGGTTCAAGTGGCGTGTCCATGCTTGCTCTGTTTAGTGATTCAGGAAATGCGTATGTTAGATTAGGAAAAAATAGTTGGTTGTGCCGTTGAGTAAGTCTATTCCCAAAGCTTTTTATTGTTTAGGCAAAAGGTACCCATGGTAGTGGTTGTGTCAGACAAGACTGCATCAATAGCAGTGTGTGCTGTGGGTTTTGGTGTAATCTGTGTGTGATTGTTATGTAAGTGTTAGGCCTGGGGCAAGAAGGGCTACTGTATATGTGAAGGTGGTGGGTTTGCAGACTGTTGCAGACAGGCACATGTTTCTGATGCAGCTGAGCATTATCATTAATGGAAGGGAAGCTTCCTAAGCTGCATATGGCTACTTTAGGTACAGCTTATAGGAAACTAAGGCCGTGTGCCTGCTGACTGCTCATGTAGACTTAATGGCCGCACTACTCATTCATCCTCTGCCATCCTTCATAAAATGAGAACAGTCCAGTAACCACACATGTAGACAGAATGTATACAAATGTGATGTGGAGGGAATGGTCTTTGTCTCCTGTTGTGCACCCTAACATACTGTCCTAGTGATTTTCTGTCTATATCACGTTTATGTCAAGGGTGAACTGCTGCAGCAGAATCTTCTTTGCCTTCTTGCAAGAAGCATTAGTAGCAGAATCGCTTCTGTTTTTTTGTTTTTTAAACCAGGATATATCATGGATGTACATATCACATTGGCTTCATACATAAAGGCTGTCTGCATTTGCTACTTTATATACCAACTGAGTTATTTAGGAAATTGTCATCACCACAAAGATTAGTTGCAATGCCCTATTTCTTCAATGAGCCGCTACATGATGCAACAAAATGTCTGTATTATAAGGTTGCATATAAAAAGAAAAGTAATTTAACATGATTTCTTGATCTAAACAGGGCATATTTGATTTTCCTCATTGTGAGGAAGGCTGATCCATCCAGCATGCTTTATTGAGTTGCTGTTTTGGACATTAAACTCACACACACTCAATATTCACGTGTGGCTGTGCCTGCCTTATCATTAAAAGATACTTTTGATGCTGTGGGCCTTACCAGAGAGAGCTTAAAAAATGGTAAAATGGGAGCAGCAGTTGCTGAAATATCATGTTTTTAATCTTTAGTATGGGATAAGCTCCAAAAACTTTGGATTCTACATTTGTAACCATGATGGAGCTTGATAGCATTTTTCATTAGACCACCTCAACACCTAAATGCCTTCTTTTAAACTCCACACTCTGTTTATAACTCGGGCTTTTAAATCTCAAGCTTGGGCTTTGCCTTACATTTTTAACAAACTGATTAATACTGCCTAATGGTGAGTAAACTAAACTCAGGTCAAAACAACAGTGTCCCTCTAAAGTCTCTACAGTTTTATTTTAAAATCAATTTGAACACATTATTGTTGGTGCAGTGACACTAAGCCCTAACTGGTCCCTGCGGCTTTGTTGTAGCATAGAGCAGTTCCCTGTTGTGGGTAACTGCTTATACTTAAGTATTCATTTCCACCCATGACCTTCCCAAGTTCTGCTCTGAGGTTTGCATGAACTGAGCACTGAGCACAGTTCAAAGCAGCATAAATGTTCAGGAAGTGCAGTGTTTGCTCTAGCTCCAAGTGGTTGTTTCCTGAGGAAACTGCCTTAGCCTGTTTGTGCTGGTTCCATCAGAACATACTGAACAGAAAATTGTCTTATTTATATGTTGCTCAGCCTCCACCTAACTGGGTTGTTCTCGCTTTAAGATCTTTCCTTTCTAGTTTTTTTAATATTGCTCCATTTGAGTACTGCACATGGGTGTACAGCCTCGAGTGTCAACACAGTAGCAAGCTACTGCATTCCCACACCTAGAGCCAGATCAGCCAGTCTGCAGTTCCTGTTTATTTTCTTGGGAGGTGATGACACTGTTTAAAGCTAAATGATTTGTTGCCCTAAACCCAGACCACTGGTACCAAAGATGATCAGACTGTGGTTCTGTATGCAAACCAAGAGAGCTTCACCTCCCATCCTGCTGAGGCTCACACAGTAGTAGTCTAGAAACTGCATAACCTAAAGAAAATCCTGTAATCCGAATGTGCACAGCATAAGAAGTCAGATATGTTTACTTGTTTGTTCTTTCTTTTTTCTTTGCATGGGATAGTGCACATTAATCAACACAGCATTAGTAAAAAGATGACATTCAGTCATATCTTTCAATGAGAGAAGGTAGTTGGCTCGCAGTCATCTATACTGTACTATACTTTACTATATTTTGCCAATATCTATTGATTCTCCTGTCAGTCAAAACACCAGTAAAGTTATGTTAACAGAAACATTCAGTAAGCTAGTGGGAGCAGTTAAAATTTAGCTTTCTCTCTCTCCTCTAAGTATTCAGCCAAATTAATTTACTATCAATAACAGTATCACATGCTCATCAGACTTTACTGTTTGCATCTGATTGCTTAGTGCAGCATACTTTAGACCAGGCAGGGCTGTTGCTAATGACCTGGCCTTACTGGATGTGACCAGCTGTGCTTTGTAAACACCTGGGAAATCTGAAACTACCTATTTAACTTTTGTAACTGCCAGCCTCTCAAACTGTTTTAGTCATCTATTGTTTCTTGTCAGACAAAGCGTCTGCTAAGCACTTTTTGTGTAGTTGCTTACATTATGCAGACAGATTTTTTGCTGAGGCCTCGTAATATTACCCGCTGGGTTTGGAGTGAAAACCATTCCTACAGCGACAGGCTAGAATGATGCACTCAGTGCTGATTCTGGTTGTTGCTCTACAGGAGCTGTTGTAGCCTGCTCCTGTAAACAGCCCATTCATGGTTGGTGAACTCTCCACTAGAGTTGGGCAATAATATGGTATTTCAGTATCCCAGGGTATTTAATAATAGCAACGGTATTTTTCAAAATTACCTTCATGAAAAAAATCTGTGCAATGTGCGCTGTTTATCATAAATGCCTGAGTGAGTCGATGTCCAGGCCGCACCACTGCCTGTGTTTGAAGACCAAATTACAGTAATGGCAGAACTCCTGTAAATGATGTAAGGCTAATTTATCTAATAAAGAACCTGTCAAAAAAATGAAACTTGCTAACTAGACACCATACGTCCGTGTCACGTGACAGCTACTTGTAGAGAATGAAGTTGTCCGCATACCGTGTTGAATGTTGGGTATATGCAACATTGTTCATCATAGAGATATACAATACATCTATCTATATGTTAATTTTAATAAACTAAATTCTGTGCCATACAGTAGTGGATACTTCAGCTATGTCCAAATGTCCACTTTGGTGTTGAATCTGAGCACACACAGGACAGAAATTGGTTCAGATGCAGTGTTTTTGTTATCTGCTGACAGCTGCTAGCTAGCGTTACAGTTGGGTGTAGAAGTTTGCACCCCTTTACTTTGAAATGGAGAAAAGTAAAATAATTCTTTCTTTTTTTTTTCATCAACATAATATTTAATGCATGGCCATCTAGTACAACTATTCTTTCATCAACAGAAGTAACAGAAATGGTCAGGGAGTGTATAAAAAGAAAGTTATAGTAAAATAAAGAAAATCATTGTCGGTGCAAAAGTTTCCCTTTATGAAATGTTCTCTAATACTTGGTCTGTCCTCCCTAACTTTCTCCAACCTCTTTGGGTACCGTCTGAGCAGAATTTGTACAATTTTTATACAATCCCTGACGATTTGTGTTACTGAAGGAATATTTGTTAATGAAGGAACATTTGTACCAACTGAATCTGCCTCAAATTTGCTGAGTCCCTCTAATTTAGTACCAAAACTATTTATGTATCCTGGGCTGCTTTCTATGTGAATCTGTCATTGTTTAGAAGAAGTTTATTGTCTTTATTAGCCCTGCAAATAAATAAATAAATTCTCTCAATGGGTTTCTTTATTTTTCAATGTATCTAAAAGTTGTTTTTTTCTCTCCATCAAGAGGGTTGTGAAGCTCAAACTTCTTTATAGTCTAAACTACTGAATGTGATATCTGGGTAATGTCAGCAGCTACCTTTTATAAAGAGAGTTACTTGCAGGATGGTAATTCCGGAGAGCAGCTACACCGAGGAAAGCCCCATATCCCTATTAAATTACCAGTTTACCATAGGTTACATGGTACAGTATGTGCCCTATAAGAAACGCCAGAGGAGGATAAGGGGCAGGATAGACTTAGTTATGTTAATAACACTGCAGTAATCTCACTACTTCTTCTTTTTTTCTTCCTCTTCTTCTTATTGCTATTCTTATTACCTTTTAACCATATTCTTGTTTCTGGTGAATGTTTGCAGACAGTGATGTCTTCATGGTTTTGGTGGTTTGACTTAGCTACAATATGTAACTTAAGGTAGTGCTAGCATGAAACTCCAAATCAATCCATTCTGCTCAGTTTATCAAATATTTGTCATTAGAAATGAGAATGTAACAAAAATCATTGAAAATCTGATTGTTTAGAAAGGTCAATCCTGCTCAAAGTCTTTTAGAAGCTGACATCTCTGCACTGCTACCAGTGCTGTTCAATGAGTCTGGGTCACAGGAGGCTTCAACAGGACCTCTCTGCATTAAGACAGGTTTTGGAGCAGATTTTTGCAACAAAAAGTTACATACGGTAGCCTTAAATTATTTACAGGATAGGTTTTAGTTACGGTCATTTATGTTTTGTTTGTTTTTATAGCAGTCTACTGTATATGTTGTTCATTGTGTAGTTAGTTATGTCTTTCAACATGTGCTGCTGAAATCTCCATGTTACTGGAAACAAGTTGATACAGTAGGTATGTGGTGTGTATGTGTGTAGGTTTCAGTAATCTGCAGGTGTCTTCCAGGCTGAAGCAGATGGTATAGCTGTTGTTCTGTTTCAGTCTGATAAATGTGGTTTCTAACAACTGTGTAATGGCAGCTGGTCTGTAAGTGCAGTTGGCATGTTTTTGAGTTCATTGTTCATTTGAGCTCTGTGTTGTGTCCAAATTGTAAAACCTCAGAGTCTTTATTTGTTATCGAATAAGCTGAACGCCCGCAAACATGTTCTTCTAGGCTGTGCCATGCAGCACTGTTCGACACGTCGCCAATAATGACCACTGGTCCCCAGCACAATCTCTGCAGATCCTCTCTTGTCGTCTCTTGTGTGTCCTCGCCTAGCACACACGCACATTCAGTTCAGAGCAGAACCAGAAATCTGCAGAGGGTCGCTCCACACCAGACAGGAATGTGTTACTTTGTTCACTTTTCTTGAATATAAAACAGAACAGTGCCAGTATTGTGTTTTGCAAACATGCACAATGGCCTGAGTATTAAAACTTTTGGCAGAGTTCTCCTTCCGCGACGGCAGCCACAAGACCAAGTATGCAAGGTAGAACTCTAAGTTATATTTGGGCCATGCTGTGGTCACTAAAAGGTGAGCACAAAGGGGTGTTATCTATACTGCCCAAGAATGATTATGGCTTTTTGTGAAGGTTACCAGGTTTACTTTAGTATCACCAATTTTCCAGCCTAACTGGAAACACCCTTTCTCCAAGTTCCCTTGTTACTGTGTAATGGCAGCTAGTCTTTACATTTTATTGAATGTCATAGGCCTTGTAAAGGTTTTCAGTTCATCTGAAGCACACCTTTAATTCATTTGTGTCAAACCTTGTCAGAGATTATCCAGGTTAGATTTCTGACCTTTCTAAGTTTTCTGACCTTTCATAGTTTATTCATATCAGGAGTATTATTTTTTGTTGTAATGGACCTGTTCCACCTGATTTCTGAATTGACTGAGTCTGGCTCCTGTGAGTCTAGTGGTATACAGTTCTACAGTATAGTATATTTGCTCTCAGTATTAACTGCTCTAAACTATGAAGAACTCAGGCGTTTATGTTTTTACCTTTCTCTTTCAGGCCTAAGCATGTGTCTGTGCTTTGTCTTTGTTAATTATTTCACTGTGAGACAGACCAACCATGACTCCTCTCAGACAGCAGAGCAGGAGAAAAACAACCTCATCAGCTGTCATTAGTGTTGCTGTGTTTAATGCCTCTAGCTGTCACAGCCGAACAGTGAATAGTCTGTCTGCACGTACGTGTGCAGCCATGAATGACAGTAGTGCTAAGCTGCTTAGCTGGAGTGAGGTCTTGAGCGGTGGTGACTGCTCTGGTTCTGGGCCAATGATTTTGCTGTAATGCAAGTGGTAGTCACTGTTTCTGTGGTAGTCCAGAGTCTGATCACATTATAACAGCTGTTTGATAGCCAGAAAGCTCCAGCAACTAATAGTAAAGTATCTGGAGATCTATTGGCAGTTCAGTAATTAGTATTCTCTCACACACACCTCACATAGATTGGTTCCCTCACAAAACATATCCTATGTTAAGGTTGCTCTTTCTAGACACTTGAGGTCAGAACACAAATATACAGAAGCTAAGAACAGATTTGTAATGGTATAAAACTTTCCTATGTACTAAGACATATAAGATCCATTATTACTGACTGTTCTACATTAGTTATGGGATGTTTACTTGATCCTGCAGGCATAAAACAAGTTCTCAACATGTATGGAAAATGACAAAGGACAGAAATACTACAAGGAGATTAACCATAACTCTGAACAAACTGGCTTTTTCTTTTAATTTTTTGTCAAGAGAACACAATTTTGTTTAAATGTTCTAAATCATAGATTTGCCTGAAAGGATTGTAAGGCACATTATATTTTAAAATTGTAGAACTTGATCAGGTAGCCACGCCTCCCTGGTTGTGCCCAATCTCTTCTGAACTCAGCTGCTAATCAGGTACTTGGATGGGAGAAAACCAGGGACCACCAGGTGCAGTGGCTACACTCAGCCATTGGGGTTGCACATGCTAGTGCTCTCTGTGTGCCAGGCATCAGCTGTAAAACCAGTGCCAAATCACATATACGGATTGTTGAGATCTGCTGTGGTGACCCCAAATGATGGGAAGCAGCTGGAAGAACAACAACAACAACATATTTACTTGATCAGAAGAAATAAACACATACATTACAGTCACAAGAAAAAGTAATGGCACTGTTTGACATTTTCTGCATAAATTGGTCATGAAATGTGATCTGATCTTCACTAAAGTCACAAATGCCAATAAACACAATATTTCTATGCTGATAAAACACAGTCATGATCTTTCATGTCTCTAATTGAACACACCCATTAAATGTACAGCGTGATGGTGGAAAAAGTAATGGCAACAGTGTTTTAATAACTGTTTGAACCACCTTTGGCAGCAATAACCTCAAGCCAGCAATGTAGATTAGTTCAGAAGGAATTTTGGACCTCCTCACAGATCTGCTTCAGCTCAGCCATATTCTTAGGACATCTGGTGTGACTGGCTCTCATGACGTCCTCTGAGAGGTCTTTAGAGGCTTCTCTAAAGTCCAAGCAACTTTATTCATTTTTTGTCCTGAAGTCAGTCTGAAGTTAAACATAACACCGGTTCTCTAAACACGTTTCATCATGGACTCACTGTCACTGCACTTTGTGTATTGTTTAGTACCTGTCAGTGAATGACTGCTGGAATCAGCTGTTACAACTCCTGAAATAAAACCCCAACATTTTTGCCTTGTATATGTACCACTTTCAAAAGGCCTTGCAGAGCACACTAAACACAAGATGTGTGTGTGTTAACTATTGTATATGTGGTCTTTGTGATTACCTGTGGTTTCCTGTGTGCTGGTAAAGCTCTGACAGAGACATAGGTAGGTTTACCTCCTAAGTAAATTCTTACATCTATGTGCACAACAGTGACTAATCTCCTCACCTCATGTACAATTTGTCTGTGTGCTGAGAAATGTAGGCTGTGAGAAAACGGCTGTCACACAAGTGTCTGTGCAGCACATGCTCCCTTCAGGCTCATCTGCTGTCTTTTGCACACACACACTTTTCATTCTAGTTCTCTTTCACCTTCAGCTTCCCTTTGTTTACCAAAGTATGGCCCATTTCACTCAGAGCTTACTTTACTTTCCTCTGCGTATGCTAAATTGGTGACCTGTTTTGACTTGACCCAGGAAGAAACCCATGACTTTTCTTTCTTAAACAAACCTGTACTTCAAAAGTAATGTTGTCTTAATCATGTAATCATCAGCCCACATACAGAATTTTTTTTTCAGTTTCCATTTTGATGCTGTGTTTGTACTGATGATTGATTTGTTATCCTAGCTATCTCAGTGCTCTACTGGCTAAACCACTGCACACTAAGCAGCAGTCACTGAGAGACTGCGATAGACTAGCCTGATAGTTTTAGCTTGCTTTCACCCTAGTTTACTTGTATTTGTGAGTCAGTACTCTGTCTCTCACAGATGAGATCACCGCTTTATGGATTCAGAGCCCTGGCTCTTTGAGTTTACTGAATTTGTTTCACTCATAACTGAGACATTTTGTGTGTGAGCATGTTGCCTTAAGTTGTATTTGACTCACTGCTTTTTATCTGTGAATGCAGGTGTCTCCACTGCTACTTTGTTACATTCAAAATCCCTGCGCGGCCACAGAGACTGCTTTGAGAAATGTCATCTCATTGCCAACCAGAAGCTGTCACAATCCAAGGGCTCCCGAAGTGCCTACGAGGGCCTGAAGCTGGCCCTCAGCCAGAAACTGAACCGCATCATCCAGTATGCCCAGAACAAAGACTCTGTCTCCTCCAATGGCCCTAGCAGACGGGGGGTTATAGCCACCAGAGTGGCTGCAAGCAGCTCCCTCAGTCGGATGCCCAGGTGCCCCGCTATACCCCCCGCTGGGACACAGACAAAGCTCCAGGTCTTCCTGACTATGCCATGGGGATGTTGGAGTGCCACACAGTGGAGGAGCTGGGCCTGCTACAGGAGTCACAGTCTGATGCTTGGTCCAGTGACGGCAGGAAACGACTACATAGCCAGAATCAATTGTCAGGAGGAGGACAGACAAAGCACAGACAGCAGGGCCACAGCAGAGATGAATGTGAGCTAAACACTCAGGATAAGCTCTTTGTTAACTGCAGCTTCAGTTTTATCAGTATGTAATGAAAGCACTAGTGAATGTTTGCCATCTTTGGAAGGACGATGTCAACGGAAGTGTATGGCTGCACTCCTCAGCCTCTCTTCTCTTCTCATTCTCAGCCTGTTCAGTATGATCTCTGCTACCCAGAGATTTATAAAACCTCAGGTCACGTATTTGTTAAAAGCCAGCCGACAAAACAGTAACACGAGACCACAAGATCCATTTTTATTTGTTCTTTCTTTTATAATCTTCTTACTGTGGTCTCTCTAGAGAAAAGTAAATTTTCCTCAAACCTCAAAAATACTCTGTCCTTGGTTTTTTTTTCTCTCATCACCACTAAAGCTGCTTATGATTACAGATCCAGCAGGAA
>NW_018128004.1:1629615-1668775 GCF_001952655.1 Monopterus albus | reverse complement strand
TTCAAAATTTCTACTTTTAAATGAAAGATGACAAAGGTTTGCACTTATTTGTGTGCATACCTCTGCATTATCTCATCTTTAACCTCCACCACTCACTGCTGTGAATGTCTGCACCCTGCAGATGTACAGGAACACAATTTCACTTGGTTTTCTTTTGAATTTTTTAAAGCTGGTGAGTAGTAACAGACAGCAATAGCTCTTTGTTCTGCCCATCAACAGTTCAGAGGTTTCCTGCAACACTTCAGTGAAAGAGACCCTTGATTGCAATATTGTTATTCCTGTATATATTTTTAAAGAGGCCAATAACAAATTAAAGGAATAAGATAATAAAAAATAAACAAATCATTTGCCAGCAGTTTTTCACCAGTTTGAGACATGAACATGTTCCACATTCTTAAATGCATTGGTGTCAATGTCGTATTGATGTGATACAGCCTCTATCTCTCATACTCTGATCTTCTTTTTCAATTCTTTTAGTGTCTAAAATGAGTGTGGATGAGCTCCATAAGCTGAATGGCCAGCTACTGAAGCAGATTCAAAGTAAGTGACTGATTAAACACGTTGTCTTAAGTTCAGCTGTCTCAGTCATTAAGATTTGAAATGACACTTTTTTTTAACGTGTTCAGTCTGTAATTCTCATCTCTGGTAAATCCCCACCTGAAGTCCTTGGTGCCCTGAGGAAGAAGCTGCATTAGTAAAGACCATTTTAACTTACAGCATATCCAGTCTCAGTCTGAGCTCACAGATTTAGAACAGAAGGCTCAGTAAATCAGGGGCTAATGTAGACTGGAAGGCCTCTCTAGTCAACACGTTATCAGTGCCAAAGCGTGTCCAGTGTGTAGTGCTCACTCATGCATGCGCCGCCTGTCTGTTCGTTCTATTCTTCACCCGTTTGACCTATTGATCGCTACATACAATAACTGCTCAGTTAAAAGCATCTTATTGTGAGCACTCATGGTTTTATTTTTACCACAGTAAGGTCGGGTAGCCACTACACCTTGGGAAGGCCAAAGCACTGTAACAGGATCATTAGAGAACATAGTTGTGAGAGGGTTGGCACACTCCTGCTTTACTGAACCCCCAGTCATTCTTGATATTTTCATTGTGAGCCAAGTGATCACTCTGGCCAGTGTCAAAAGAGAAATTACATGAGCTAATGTGAGATGTTCTCCAGCAAAGCAATGTCTAGCAGGTGTCTTATTCAGGCTTCAGGAGCAGTCGGTTCCTCATTACTGTGCTCTGAATCATTAGATTAGATTAGATTAGATTAGATTAGATTCAACTTTATTACCCATGTACAAGTACAAGGCAACATGATTTAAGTAGGATCACACGTGCCCATGGTTGTACTGTATGATGCATGAAGTGTTCCTTTGTGCTCTAACTTCTGTAAATGAGGGTTGCTCCACTGAATACCTGTTGCTGACTGTCTTTTTTGTTTGTTTTTTTGGTAAGGGTGTTTTAATCTGATGCAGCTTCTGTCATGTTGTCTTGGCCCTCTGTTCTTTCAGTAGTTATGAATATTGATTCTCCTTGTCTTGTTTGTTTCTCCCATTTGTTTACCTGTGTATGAATTGATCTTATGTGTGCACGAAACTGCTGATTCTCTCTTATCTCTCTCTCTGTCACAGAGGTCTTCGAGGAACTGACTGTGGCCGTGCAGGAGAAAGACTCATTGGCATCAGAGCTGCGCGTGCGTCACATTGCCATCGAGCAGCTGTTCAAAAACTGTGCCAAGCTGCCCTGGCTGCACATTAGCAGGGCCGGGGTGAAGAGCAGCAGCAGCAGCAGCAGCAGCAGTCATGTGGAGTGAGGAGAAGGTTGGGCTTCTGTCTCTGCTGCTGGGAGAGAGCCGTCAAACGCTTCAACATGCTGGTTGCAGAGAGACTAAAAAATGACTATGTATACTGAGTGACTTCTGCAACACTATGATCATACTGAGTAGTTAATTCTGCTTTGGATCAGCATTAAGGGCTGGGCTGACATGGCCTCCATTCTCATGGTTGTGATGAATCAAGGATTAGTGGCATCATGTGACCTGATTTCCACCCACCCCAAATACCCACAATGCATGTTAACAGCAGGTGGGCCTCAAAGTTTGCTGGCTTAGTGGACATGGTCTGTAAAAATACCTTTTAAGATTTATCACAATACAGACTGAAAAACAGTTTGTCTACATACAGTAATTTTACATAGATGGGTGCTATTTGTTTTTATTTTCTTCTTTTAGTTTGCTGTCATACATTTCAGTTTTCAGTATTCCATTTCAGTTTTTTTGGAGATACATGTTCAGTTATTTTGTTCTTCTCATTATGTCAAACATGGGTTTTAACACTGCTTAAAGCTATGTTATTTAATAAAATGGTTAGCCAGGGAGAAGTAAGTTACAATATTTTCTAACATGGTGATTTCCAGATGCTGACTAGTCTGTTTCCATTTCATTCACACCATCAGCCACTGCCAGAAGTAATGTTTGTTTTCTGCTCTCATGTAAAGCGCTAACAATGTTCAGGCTTCCTATTGTAGCTGCACAGTGACAATATCATGGCATCAAATGTGTTTTTTTTTTTTTTCAACTGGTCAAATTGATGTGATAGCTGATGAAAACAGTCACCTTCTGAAATATTAGCTGTTTTGTAAATCAGATAAATGAGTAGTGGGCTTCATATGTTAGCCAAATTTAAAATACTTAATATACTAACAATGTTTGCTACATTTCCTTTAACTAATAGAAATGTTATACATGAAAAATTAAAGAGATCAAGTATAATCTGGTAAAAAGCTCGTGCAAGACAACAGCCCAAAGAACCCTGAAGCACCACTGCAACAAAGATCAGAGTGTGAGCGTTAACAAGGCTATACTAGTTGTGCAGGTTTTTGTTTGTGGGAGTTGTAATAATTTTTGGGAGTGTCCATGAACCAATAACTTTGTAACAGCTGGTTGGCAAGTGGAAATATCAGTTAATATATCCCCTCCACAGCCTAAAGATAAGAGGTACTTTATTTTTAATTCAACTTTTGCTTTAAAATGGCCGTTTCTGGTGAGATTTACTTGATATGTAGTACAGAACTGTTTGCTGTGTGTTGTATAGCAGTCGAGCACAAGTCTTATGTATGGCTATACACTGAATGAGCACTATTGGAAGAAGAAACAAAAGAAATGCTGCCAAACCAAAGTTTGAATTGGTTCTCTGTTTCACATGTGAACTGCAAGCATTTGACTTAGATCATATTAGTGTAGGAAGAAGCAATACCAAAGCGAAATGTGATTTAATGATTTGTATGTTTGGTTCAGTGTGTAATGATGAACCATAGATTTTTATGCTGAAGGTGTTGTTGTGGAAATGGTTTGTTCTCAGTTTGTGTGAGAGCCCGAGTTGTTGTCACCTCAGTGCAAACAGGATAGTTTGGTCTTCTGTACCCCCAGAGCTCCCTGCTTTTGGAACAAAAGAAGACAGAGGGATGTAGGGGTGGTAATAGCCTTCTGCTGTTTTGGTCAGTTTATTTTTCAGGAACTCTATGCAAGAAAGGGACAATTCAGAAGCCTTGTAAGTAGAAAATATCTAAAAGAATATTGGCTTTCTGAGTTTCTCTGAGGAGGTCAGAGGTACTTGCATATAATTAGCTGGGGAAAAAAGATTATAATAAGATTGATGCTATAAAAACAGCATTGTCAGTGTATCACTTTGCTCTCTCTTTATAAGAGATTAAATATATTTGACCCTTTTAGGGTTTAAAATAAAAAAAATATTTAGCTCCATTTTAAACTTTTATCTTATTATTTGGATAGCAGTGTTTAGTGTGCTTGAACATTTAAGAGTATTCAGATTTGGTTCCTTAATGCATATCTTCAGTCTTCAGCCTGTTTGTTTTTTTTTCCTTCATGAATGCTGTGTGTTTTTGTGTACTGTGGAAACTTTTCTGGGCCTGTGCCTCTACTTAGCAGAAAAGTCAGACTGGCTGTTTTGGGCTCTCCATCTCATCTTTTACTGGAGATGTAAACACCTGTTAAGAGTTCTGTTGTTTTCTAATGTTGAACAATGCTGTATTTGTGCTGTTTTACATTCTATTTATTGTGGATGTTCATATGAACCTCACACAAGTTGTGATTTGTGCTTTAAGTGACTTTTGTGTGTTTTTTTAAATAATATTCCAATAAAATAAAATTATTTTTTACTGCAGTCTGCTATGCTGGTATTTCCCAGTTGTGGTTACTGGTGCATGGAAAAGAATGGCTGACCAACGGGTGCCTGCAAAAGGAAAAATGGTAAGGATAACGCTGCAACTCCACACAAGTGCAAGCAACAATGTATGCATATATATATATATATACACACACCAAACCCAACATTTTAAAATGTATATCAAAAGCTTAAATAGTGACTCATCTATCTACTTGTTGCTGAGATTTCAATGTTGCCCTAGATGAACAGTATTGTTGGTCCACCTCTTTGAAGTTTCAACCATTAACGTGACTGATGATGTTCCACGCTTCAAACACCACTAGTGTTTTTTGTTTTGCAGCTAAACTAGGGACATTAATGCAATAGGAAGAGAGAATCATTAAGAAACCTAGTGATGTAAAAATGTAATCGTATGTCATCATGTGTCATATTTCAGTCTAGTACCAATAATTAATGTAGAAAAAATGATAATTTAATGAATAACACAAAATGACTTCCAGCCACTAGAAAACTGCAAATTCCACCTGATTATTTCTCCCAGTTATTGACTTCTTAGATTTATAGATGACCTGTACATTCACTGGCTGACAGATGCAGTGAGTGGTAGATAGGTACATAGAGCTTAGATTCCCCCTTGTGGACAAAACACGTTTCTGTTTCATTGGAAATGATCCCTATGGTTGTAATGAGTGTTATTTCTGGGGAATATGCACGCTATTTGTGGTAAACTCATAGATGTATTAAGGGTTCTTATAATACATCCATGGGTAAGGTTCACAAGGATTGAATAGTTAATATTATGACTTAAAATGAGAAATTTAATGGAATGATATAGCTTTAATGTTATTAAAACTAAATCAAATTATTATTCTAGTCAGCAATATAAAAAAAGGTTTGATTACCTGTCTTTACAAAACCCCTCTTATGTAGAAGGCTGCACAAAGCCATTATTAGATAGTAGACCATTGCAAATGTTTGTGATTATGTCATTGTGTAATTGTAATGATTGTTGGTATTCTTTTTGCACTTATCTATATAATGACATGTTTCTTTTTTGCTCCAATTTACAACCAGTTAGTTGTCTTATAAAAATTCATACAATAATACATACAATACTTTAACCTTATTTTGACATATCATTAGGTTAACACGGTCAGTTTAGAAGAAGCAGATTTGGAAAGGGAGCACCAGGCTTTAATAATTCACCACGGTAATCAACACATAAGGTAGAAACTTGTTTATTACTTTAGTGGCATGCACTAATATTGGATTATGAGGAGAGCATCATCATTACAAACTTCACACCAAAAATAATATCTTGTGTAAACCTGGGTTTAGTATTTTCATTTTTCATGAATAAATTACATCACTGGCTGCAACCATGAGTCATAAAAGGAGTATGACTCATTCATTGACGAATATGTCCTCGACCAATGATTGTGCTGCAACGCTCTACTTTTCAGTCAATAAGGGTGAGCGATGGGCGGGAATCGTGTGGTAAAAGGCGGGGCTAATAGCCAAACTTCAGCGCTGCTTCTGTTGGCTAACTTCTTGCCATTCATTTTCTGCACAGAGGGCTACAAGGAGGGTAAGTGAAGTTGTTTAACATCTTATCCTCTGACTGTGTTAAATAAGTGTCCCTAATTATGCTCGTTATCTCAGCATGTCAATTTAGTGCGACAGTGTTTAACTTTTGCCACGATAATTGTAGAACGATATTCATTAATTAGTAATTACTAATACAATGCTGTTAGCCTTAACGTTGCGCGTTAGCTGTGAAGCTAATGCTAATAGTCTTAAATTGTCATAAATTACTACTCGTATGTATTCAGATGGAAATAATGTTGCCACTGTAGCTATCATTAAAACAATTTTAAAATGAGTTAGAAGTGAATTTCGGTCTGAAATTTACCTAGTATCCTGTTCGTATTGGTAGCCGAAGTAGCTAACGTTAGCTCATGGAGTACAGTAGCTCATATTGTGAAGTGAGGTGGTGTGTGGATTATTGGGATGTGTGCGTCACAGCCTGCCTAGGATTTGTTCCGTTAACTATCAACAAATACAAATAAAACGATAAGAAATTGAAAATGTCTTTAAGAGTAGCATCGGTTCCGTGTTAGCCATCCAATCACAATTTAAAATAGCTGTTGCTACGCGCACATCATAGACATAAATATGTATTGGCCGCGCTGACAGGGAGAAGATCTGTTACAAAATAGGATGAAAATGAATGAAGTCAGTAATAATAATTGTGCAGTAGCTTCAGAAAGTATTCTGAGCCCTTCACATTTTGTACAATTTTTCCACCCAGTTTTCTTTACACAGATTGCCCACACATAATGAAACATATGTGAAATATGAGGAGAGAGATCGCAGCTGTGGTATTCTTCCTGAAGAGCCTTGTAAAAAAGGGGGGAAAGCTGGAATCGCATCAAGTCGAGCTGTTTGTTGAAAGGCTGGCTGTGGCACTACAGGAGAAGTTCAAAGGGCACTGGTATCCTGAAAACCCCAGCAAAGGACAGGCATACAGGTGCTACTCTGTTTTTTGACATTTTTCCAAATTACTATTAATAGAGATTCTCATGTCATTGGAACCCCTTAGTGAAACTGTAGACCTGTAGCATTATATACTTTTCATATTAATGTGTTTCCAATAATGTTCTTGGACTGAGTTGGGTTTGTTTAAACTTTGCTTTTGTGTGCTTTGCAGGTGCATCCGAGTGAACAGGTTCCACAGGCAGGATCCAGAGCTCCTTCGGGCCTGCCAGGAGAGCGGGGTGCAGTACAGTGATCTGAGACTGCCCCGTGATCTCACATTGTGGGTGGACCCTGGGGAGGTTTGTTGCCGGTGAGATTTTGTTTGTTAAAGTGAATTTGGGGTGGGGCTTATGGCAAGATTATGGCAAAAATCATAATCACAATTATTTTGGTCAGTATTAAGATGATTTAACACAATTACTCACTGACTCGTTTAACAGTAAGGCTACAGCCATTTTTCATTTTAGCTTGTTCATAGCTACAATTAGTTTTGATAGATTACTTATGGAGGTTTTATGGCATGTACAGTAACTTGTGTAATCAGCTTGAGTAATGTTTCACTTCACCTGATGTGAGTACACATACTCGCGTTGTAGAGAGCTGAAGGAGTGCACTGGATTTGTAATACAGCACAATGGAGTGTGGCACAATAACCATTTATCTTGATTATTTTGTTTTCATTATTGTTGGAGGCCAAAATCGTAATTAAAATAAAGTTCGATTAGTCACCCAGCCCTAATTTGGCATATATGGTTCTGCACAAAGGTTGCTTGTGGTTTTAATGTTCAGAACTGGAACACTTAGAGTGTAACAATTTTAAAGAGTCATGGGAGGTGTGGTTGATAAATGAAAAGTAACTGGTGTGTTTTTGGAATAATTTTGTTTAAACTGTACTAGCATCCCATTCATTTTTGTTTTCTATCTTAAAAGGCTTGTGGCTTTTTATGTCCACTACAATGCTGCAGGTACATATAATGTGAGACAATTGCTAGTATGGGTATACAGCTACACACAGTGCCGATACCAGCGGAAAAATTCTTGTTGGTGAGAGTTACCCTTTGTTCCTTGTCCGTATCGACACCTGTACCCAAGAGGGTATATGAGGATTCCATTTTAATGAAATTGGTACTCCTTTACTTCTAATAGCAGATGTAGAGAAACGTATTTTAGCGTTTTAGTAGTATCCTTTCCCTGAAGATGAGATTCGTGAACCATGGCAAGGTCCAACTTTATTTCACTGTAATAACTCCAAGCAAGTTACATGTATGACAGTTTAGGCCTCTAAAATTGTCACCCTTTATGTTACTCTCTATTGCTCCTTGTGGTAAATCCCTGTTACCTTGAATAGGAGAATAGCAGATCAGGTTACAACTGTTCTCAGTCGTATACCTCTCCCTAAATTACCAATCATGTAACTCAGTCGTATACCTCTCCCTAAATTACTGATCATTTAAAAAAATATCTTCAGTTGACTCTACTAGAGTGCACCAAATGTTAGTAATAATTGGCATATTAAGCTTTTGAAGCTCTGGGATGTTACAGTTTGTGCAGGGGGATAAAGGCCTTTGAGCCTCATCCCTTGTTTGTTCAGGTTTTCAACATGTGATGTCTGCATTTTCGAGGACTTTTGTGACTCACGTTCTTCGGTGCTGGGACTAGAAGAACAATCACAAACTTGTGGTTTGGAAAGTAATCATTAATTGTTTTTCTCCTCTTTTCATTATTAGGTATGGAGAGCACAATCCTTGCTTCTCAGTGGCGGCTTTCTCTAATGATGAGGAAGACAAAGACGTTGCGAAGAAGGTGACCAATGCATTGGAGAGGGTGACGTCAGACTATCACTCAGGTTCTTCCTCCGATGAGGAGAGCTCCCATATGTCTCCCTTTACTATCCCCAACAGCTTCCATGCTTTTCAGGTAATGTGCAATACATTTTGTAATCTCTGTGACTAATTATCTCTTGCAGGTCTGAAAAATATTGGAAAATGACTCGGCAGTAAGCAGGGTTTGGTGAACCATGAAGTATCTATGCTTTTGTTCTGTTTGATGGCCACTGGTTGTGATAGTGTTTCTTCATGGGCCTCAATGGTTAAGATTGTGTTGCAGTTGATGGCAGCCTTTTTTTTGTTTGTTTGTTTGTTTCTCCTAGATGCTGAATCCAGCTGCTCCTGTATGGCAAATGAAAAATACAGTACCAGGGAAAAGTCACATCATCCCACGGCCTCACTCCAGCTTCAGGCCTCGCAGCAGAGTCCCCCACCCTTTAAGGCATAATCTGTGGGTCCCTCCAGGATTGAGAGGAGGGTCTGGATACTGGGACACAAACCAAAATCTGGCACATTGTTACAATTAGCGATAATGGTGCATATTGTTCACACTGGAAATTAAAGCTGAAGAAAACTTTAAGATAACATACCAGTGTTTTTAAATGAATTTTTATTTCTTAAATATTGGGTGTTTTTTGCACTTTATAATATTTGTTATAGTTTTGACTAAATGATGTATTAAATTAGATACTGAAATTGGAATACTACACATGTAGTCTTGGAGTACTGTATTTTTACAATGGGAGATGTTCTTGTATGCCACCTACTGTCCTTTGTGATGAAATGTTTTATTTATAGTGTAGAATTGTCATATATAGGCTTACTGTAAGTCTGAAGTTTTATTAAAGACAGTTTCCAAGTATCATGGTTATTTTCTTCAGTAATTAGTTTCCCCCTCCCTCAAGGTACTGTAAATTTGGAATGTGTGGTTTTTGCATTTAACTTTTTTTTTTTTTATTAATTTATTTCAAATTTGCTTCAGTTGCTTCCTGTCAGTGGAGAGAAGTGAGACAAGTATATCATGCAACAGTCCCCACCTGGAGTCAGGCTGTAACCATTGTGGTTATAAGGTGTGTTTAACCCATGGGTTACCAGGACACAATACTTGTAAAGAAATAGTCATGGTCATAAATATTGGCATCCTTGCATTTCTGTCAGGTAAGGCTCCATTTCTCTCAGAAAATTACTGCAATCACAAGTTCTTTGGTCTTCTCATGCTTATCTCTTTTGTTTGCATTGGAGCAACACAAAAAGCAGAGAAAAGCCAAATCTGATCCAGTCCACACAGAACTCCAAAAATGAACTGGACAGATTAACCTTTCCAAAATCATCAGAAATAGTTGTATATCAAACATGTGATGCTCCTTTAATTTGTAATGAAACTCACCTGTAGCAACCAACAGGTTGCTGGCAACATAGAAATCACACTGGCAACCAGTTAAAATGGAGCAAGGTCGATTCAACCTTTGTGTCATGTGGACCACACTGAGCATGGAGAAAAGAAAGAAGAGCAAAGAATTGGCTGAGGATTTGAGAACCACAACAGTGGAAAAGCCTGGACAGTCTCAAGGCTCCAAGTCCATCTCCAGAGATCTGGTTGTTCCTGTGTCCACTGTGAACAACATTGTCAAGATGTTTCCAGCCCATGGAGCTGTAGCTAATCTCCATGGATATGGACAAAAGAGAAAAACAGATGACAGACTGCAATGAAGAATTGTTCCAATGGTGGATAAAGAACCTCGATCAACTTCCAAACAGATTCAAGCTGACCTGCAGGCACAGGGTGCAACAGTGTCAGCTCACACTATCTGTCACCATCTGAATGACAAGGGACACTTTGGTAGGAGACCCAGGGGACCCACTGCTGACACAGGAACATAAAAACACCAGTTTGCCAAAACTGACCTGAGGAAGTCACAGTCCTTCTGGGAGAATGTCCTGTGGACAGATGAGACTGAAACAGAGCTTTTTGGTCGAGTACATGAAGAGATTGATTTCAGTTATTTTGTCCAAAGGGTGGGTTACCAAATATTAAGCTGAGGGTGTCAATAATTCTGTCCACGGTTGGAGTTCTGTATGGAATGGATCAGATTTGGCTTTTTTCTGCTTTTTTGTGTCATTCCCATGCAAACAAAATAAATACTAATGAGAATACCAAAGAATTTGTGATTGCAGTTTTCTGGGAGAAGTGGTGCACTATCTGACAGAAATGCAGGGGTGCCATTATTTCTGGCCACGACTCTGTATGTAGATAGTCATAATAAAAGTAAAATGAGGATGCTCTGTGACATTGTATGCTAAGAGTAGTCTTTAATTACCAGTAATAATACAAAATATTTTACAGGTTTAAAAAAAAAGCCAAATCTGATCAATATTTGCTGTGACTACCCGTTGTCTTTAAAACAGCACCAATTCTCTTGGCACAGTTTTTCAATGTGCTTGTCAGGCAGGTTGTTCCAGCATCTTGAAGAAGTTGCCACAGTTCTTATGTGGCTTTAGTCTGTTTCTGTGTCTCTTGGTCCCTTCGTGTAATCTCAGACTGACTCAGTAATGTTGGGATCAGGGCTCTGTGCAGGACTCCTTGTTCTGTATAAGCACTATGACTCTGGCTGACTGTTTGGGCTCATTGCCATGCTGCAGAATGAATTTGGAACTGATTAGCCACTCCCTCCCTCATCCATAAGAAATTACCAACACCTTAAAGTGCCTTAAACATTTGTACAGTATTGCATGTTTCCTGTTTAGAACATGAACTCTAATCACAAATATAAATTGTAAAACTAAATTGAGAAATGAATATTTTCATTTAAGCCTTTAGGAGATATAGCTCAGTCCTGCTCTGGAAAACAGAACTTAGCCTATTGTCAGGTCATGAGAATTCAGAATATAAATTGTGACTGCCTATTAGGGCAGTGTCTTCTCCAGGACAGGGAATGGCACGCAGAAGGTCACACGGGAGGGACACGGGAGGGACACGGGCACGACGGCTCACGGTGGCTCACGGTATCTGTGACTGTCCTGCTATGAACACGAGAAGTCCGTGTCCATACCAGCAGAGGGCATCAGTGGACAGTGTTTGGGCAAACCTGTCACGTGACGCAGTGGAGCGCGCTCCGCTGTGCACCTGCAGAAATACGCGGAGGAGGAGGAGTTGAGTTTGGATGCTTCTGTCGAGCTGGGCTGCTGGTTTTTGTCTTGTATTCAGCACAAGTTCTCCTACCAAGTTTCACTGAAGAAGTCGTGGAATAGCTGGGAAAGGAATGGCGCTTTCGAGAGGCCGGTTCTGCTGTGTTCTGTTGAGCCTCTTCACAGGTAAGTTTGTGACACCTCCAGCCTCGGAGCGACTTTGGAACCCTCAGCCCCAGCTGTTGAGTCATCGAGGGGGAAGGCGTAAGAGGTGTTGGGGAGACTGCACTGGAAAGACATGGGATCAAAGTCCAAGGAGGCCATTCCAATGTCTGGTGGGCTGAGGTCCACATCTTCACTTGCTGAGCGGGGAGGCGAGATGAGAGCAGGCACACAGATGGGTCCATCATCTCCATCACTGTCTTCTGTGGCATCCACATTGTCATAGGAGTTGCAGTGCTGCCGGCTATCCAGTAACTCACCATTAAAGGAGGCTGACAGTGCATCGCTGCTGGAGCGCGGCCTTCGTGGACGATACACCTTGGACTCTCCTGAAGAAGGAGAAAACCATAATCAGAAAGAAGGAACTTTAAAAGATACACGCACACATGCACACATCCTTCTGCCAGGTGCAATCACAAATTCTCCAAAAATGGACTGGACAGAATTATTGACACCTTTCCAAAATCATCAGAAATAGTTGTATATCAAACATGTGATGCTCCTTTAATTTGTAATGAAACTCACCTGTAGCAACCAACAGGTTGCTGGCAACATAGAAATCACACTGGCAACCAGTTAAAATGGAGCAAGGTCGATTCAACCTTTGTGTCATGTGGACCACACTGAGCATGGAGAAAAGAAAGAAGAGCAAAGAATTGGCTGAGGATTTGAGAACCACAACAGTGGAAAAGCCTGGACAGTCTCAAGGCTCCAAGTCCATCTCCAGAGATCTGGTTGTTCCTGTGTCCACTGTGAACAACATTGTCAAGATGTTTCCAGCCCATGGAGCTGTAGCTAATCTCCATGGATATGGACAAAAGAGAAAAACAGATGACAGACTGCAATGAAGAATTGTTCCAATGGTGGATAAAGAACCTCGATCAACTTCCAAACAGATTCAAGCTGACCTGCAGGCACAGGGTGCAACAGTGTCAGCTCACACTATCTGTCACCATCTGAATGACAAGGGACACTTTGGTAGGAGACCCAGGGGACCCACTGCTGACACAGGAACATAAAAACACCAGTTTGCCAAAACTGACCTGAGGAAGTCACAGTCCTTCTGGGAGAATGTCCTGTGGACAGATGAGACTGAAACAGAGCTTTTTGGTCGAGTACATGAAGAGATTGATTTCAGTTATTTTGTCCAAAGGGTGGGTTACCAAATATTAAGCTGAGGGTGTCAATAATTCTGTCCACGGTTGGAGTTCTGTATGGAATGGATCAGATTTGGCTTTTTTCTGCTTTTTTGTGTCATTCCCATGCAAACAAAATAAATACTCAGCTAACTTCATACAAAAGATAGGGAATAAAAAAAAGCCAAATCTGATCAATATTTGCTGTGACTACCCGTTGTCTTTAAAACAGCACCAATTCTCTTGGCACAGTTTTTCAATGTGCTTGTCAGGCAGGTTGTTCCAGCATCTTGAAGAAGTTGCCACAGTTCTTATGTGGCTTTAGTCTGTTTCTGTGTCTCTTGGTCCCTTCGTGTAATCTCAGACTGACTCAGTAATGTTGGGATCAGGGCTCTGTGCAGGACTCCTTGTTCTGTATAAGCACTATGACTCTGGCTGACTGTTTGGGCTCATTGCAGTGCTGCAGAATGAATTTGGAACTGATTAGCCACTCCCTCCCTCATCCATAAGAAATTACCAACACCTTAAAGTGCCTTAAACATTTGTACAGTATTGCATGTTTCCTGTTTAGAACATGAACTCTAATCACAAATATAAATTGTAAAACTAAATTGAGAAATGAATATTTTCATTTAAGCCTTTAGGAGATATAGCTCAGTCCTGCTCTGGAAAACAGAACTTAGCCTATTGTCAGGTCATGAGAATTCAGAATATAAATTGTGACTGCCTATTAGGGCAGTGTCTTCTCCAGGACAGGGAATGGCACGCAGAAGGTCACACGGGAGGGACACGGGAGGGACACGGGCACGACGGCTCACGGTGGCTCACGGTATCTGTGACTGTCCTGCTATGAACACGAGAAGTCCGTGTCCATACCAGCAGAGGGCATCAGTGGACAGTGTTTGGGCAAACCTGTCACGTGACGCAGTGGAGCGCGCTCCGCTGTGCACCTGCAGAAATACGCGGAGGAGGAGGAGTTGAGTTTGGATGCTTCTGTCGAGCTGGGCTGCTGGTTTTTGTCTTGTATTCAGCACAAGTTCTCCTACCAAGTTTCACTGAAGAAGTCGTGGAATAGCTGGGAAAGGAATGGCGCTTTCGAGAGGCCGGTTCTGCTGTGTTCTGTTCAGCCTCTTCACAGGTAAGTTTGTGACACCTCCAGCCTCGGAGCGACTTTGGCTCCTGGGGATTTGTTTGCACCAAAACGGCGGCGAGCGGTCTCTGAGTGGTCAGCCGTGTTCAGTATTGTTAACCCCTGGCGTTGACATGGAAGTCTGCCTATTTCTTTAAATTAAAACCAGTGGTGACTTTAGGTTTTATTACCTCACATCAGTACGGTTAAATATAACTTGCTCAGTCAATGATTTGTTAACCAACCCACATCTGAACACACTTTAAAGAAACTAGTAACTCGAACCCAAGGCCACTGTAGTTGGCCAACATTGGCTGGCCCTCCAGAACAAGCGCTGGGCTAAACCCAGTTTAAATTTAATCACGACCCAGTTAGTGGTTTATGTCAGTGAATTGTTCTTTAACAACGTGCGAACTGTATTTTTCAGCCATGGTTTCTGTGTTGGTCTCCAATGAGTCAGAAAGAAAATGTAACTAGATAATAAATCAAAGTTTGCTGTCGTCATTTCATATGGTTTTAATAACCTAAATAAAGTGATGGTGACTTGTTTTGCGTGTTTGGTCTCGAGGCTAACATTTGTGCAGTATTTAAAATGTACAGGAATAGCCAAATGAGATGGTATTTAATTTTAAGGATGTTTCTCGGTGCCAGAAATCTGAGAATTTCCGTGTGTTGTCTCTTGTTGTCAATACAACACCATGATCCGTGTTTAAACCGGTGGTTAGAGGACTTCAGAGTGCTGGCTGTTGTGTCTGCCATCTGCCAGCAGTACTGACCCCCCACCGCCCAAATCCCAGGCTGTCACAGTGAACTGAAAACCACGTTCCCCTGTGTTGTCAGACCTGTTTTTGCTGGTTGGTTGTGGGCAGATAACGGTGCAGCCTGTGATTTAATAATAATAATCACCTTTATTGGCCAAGTATGTTACACACAAGGAATTTGTTTCCGGTACACAACCAAGGCAGCCATCTGCGGCTCAAACCATCCGGGGCAACTTGGGGTTCAGTGTCTTGCCCAAGGACACTTCAACATGTGGACTGCAGGTACTGAGATTTGAACCTCCAACCCTCTGGTTGGGAGATGACCGCTCTACCCACTGAACCACAGTCACCCCTGAAGTGAAGTGAAAAAAAGATTACAACTCTTCTGAATTTGGCAGAGGACCATGTTAAAAGGCACTCAGAGAACATCCCTTTTGGACTTTTACATTAGAAGCATCATTGAATAAATATTATAACCAATATTTGTTAAATGGATATGAGTAGGACGGGTTAATATCTATAAGTTTTTGGCTTTTCTTACTTTCCTGTTGTGTTTTGCTGTGCTGCTGTCACTGTGGAAATGCAGGTAGAAATAATACTGATCAGCCTTATATGACAAAAGAGTTGGTGATAATTCATCCTAAATCTGTATTAGTCTTCATTTAGCCTTGTTTCATCTTTGTAGTTTCATGTGTATGGGCGTGATGTTTTGGGACACTGGAATTTAGACTGAAACTAACAGGTCACTCCTCCCTCCCACTTCTAACAAGAGAGTGAAACCTTTGCAACATAATTGTCTGCTGGGTTCGATCAGTGACGGCTTGTGGTTGTTACTGTAACATTTTCTGAGCTTCTGATGGGAAGCCACACAGTTCTGGTCAGACTGCACTATCATCACATTCCAGACTTCTGATTAGTGAGAAAACTGCATTTGTTCAGGATCATCCAGCATATCTGTCCATGCAAAATCTGGGCCACTCAATGTGCTGTAATATAAGGGTTTAAATAGTATGTTGTTTAGCCTTGTTTTCTATCATGACTCACCTTGTTGTTCAGTTTGGGCTCATTACCATCCTAATGGCATCATGGCCTTGTCATTTGGCCGCTTTTCCACTTCAGCAGACAAGAACAGTATCTGCCAGACTTGTATCATTCTTTTAACATGGCTGAGAAATACACAGTAATGTGCTAACCGCTCTCAAATGGTACCATAACAAGTAGAGGTTTTCTGCTCCATTTCTTTGCTTTGTTGTTCCATGGATCACTGCAGTAGAAAAAGTTAGCAAAGTGAATGTAAGTGGTGGGTCTAAAATCTTTGAATTTATGGCAGTGCAGGCAGTATTCATGTAGCCTTCACATTATAAGATGGGATTTTGTTTGTGTTGAGCTGTCATTATAAAATGGAAGATTTTCTAGGTTATTAAGAAATCATGCAAGTTGTTGACATTAGATGATCAAGAGTTTTAGTTTGTGGCCGTGTTCCTGATGGACGTAGGTTGACTGATATAGAAATTATGTTCAGGTCCTGGTCGGGTTTGGACACATAGGTCAGACTTTAGGTTAGATGTCTGGGGCACTCTGTCTGCTTCGTTTAATTATAAGGGCGAAAACACTATTCAAACTCAACTGCATCGGGCTCCGCTCAGGTTCGGACCTCATATACTACAAGCTTGTTGGGTCGAGGTAGGGTTTGGACACCACACTCTCGGGCACGTGTCGGGTTGGTCAGAAATATGCAGCCTAATCTATGCTCTCCAGAGCAGTGATAAAATGGGTGCTGGAAGCCCTACACCCCTTCAGCACAGCAGAATGCTAATGGTTTAGGTTGGTGAACCTCAAATTAAAGTTGTGTTGTTAATGTGATCAGAAACCTCTAGATTCTTAAATATTACATTTTATCTTTTGTTACACAAACGGTTGAAATTTGTTTTGTTGCGCCAAGTGAAATAAAAACGGCACATTTATTGTGTTTTCATTCCACACCAAACAAGCTACCTGAAAACATTTAATAAAGGACTTGATCATCTGCCTTGGAACTGGAGTCTGAATCGATACAAAGCAGCCAAACACCCTCTCTAATGTGAACAGCAGTTTGTTTCCCTGTTACATTGCTGCAGGACCTGCCATGGCTCTTTCTCCACCCTCCACTGTGAGCAGCTGCAGAAAGCAGTTACCTGATAAGCCCACAACCAAAGGCCTGGCCGGGAACTGGTTGCTTGGTTACCTTGTGAAAACAGACACGTAGATTCAGGGAGTGTGTGTCTGTGCATGTGTGCATGCTCTGGTTGTTGTTGAAAGCTCCCCTCCCCCTTGCTTGCGTGTTTCTGATAGGCCCTCTTCATGTTGTTTTGCACAGTATACTTTGCAGTTATATTGAATATTTTTATCAGTAACTTAGTAGGGGAACAACTACTATCACTTTTACAGTGCATGTACAGTAAATTGCTAAGGTGACAGGACACATGAAGAAATAGTTAGAACCACAGAGATGGTGGAGGCATGAACAGCACAACCTGAGCCGTTTTCATTGGCCCCATGCAGCCAGTATTGACTTGAGGTCACATTGACTTGTCATCACTCGGCAGACCAGTGCCACTGCTCGCCTCCCATCGGTTGAAACATGTTGCAGCTACAGCTTTACCTCTAACTAAGCAGCCACCCGCTCTTCTGGGAGCCCCCTGACCATGGAAACGAAGCTGGAACATGTAGAATTGGATTACACTCCAGGGACCATGCTTTGTCCTCTGTAGTCTGGGAATGGGACAACCGTCACAGACATGTACATTAATATTTTAGCAAGCCCTGCTCCTACTCCTGTTCACCTGTACGGGAGTGTGAAACGATGAGCCTCTCTTTACCTTGCCTTCTTATCCCATCTCTCCTTTCTCCCCCTTCATTTCTTATTTGAATTACTGAATGAACAAATTGCTGCCTTCTAGAGAATCAGTAAAAATGAATAATAGTGGACCTTGTTTCTGGGTCCTGTTAATGGCTATGCAGGCACTGTGTTCAAAGCTCATTCCTTTTTCACAGGTAGGGAGTAAAACTTTCCCCTGGGCTGCTGCCAAAGCATTCTTGTGGAAAGATTAATTGGACGGATTCTACTTGACCCCCTTCATCATAAAGTTAAATTGACATTTTCAACTTTTATAACACTTAGGCCACAGTATTGACCTACTGACAGCACCAGACTATTCACCATCATGTAAATCGAATTACCATATGTGCTGTGTCATCTACTAATGGCTGGAAGATGCCTCATGACGCTTTGGGGCATTCTTCGTATTGGTGCCAAAAACATTTCAAAGGTTCAGGGCTTCAAACAAAGCAGGTACAATGATGTAGTGGTTTGTAGAACTTGGAGCAGCCCTTAAGACTAGGGTCCAAACACCATAATGCCTGGCTGATTTGATTCTGGTCCAGTCCAAGTAGCCCGTGGGTTATATTCAAATCAATAATACTTCTAATCGAGATATGCTGATATATATATATATACCTTATTAGTGTAGTTAAGGCCTGGTGTCACTGATGTTTTAACTTCCTGAATGATGATAATGATAAATATCATTATCATTATCATCATTCATAATGGCCATAATGCATATTAAATTAGCCAATTTTCAAAACTTTAAATAAAGCATATTTTGAAGCATTCGTGACTTTTGAAGATTTGGACATTATCGGTCACGCTGTTTTCTTTATTCGCGGCAAACAGTTTGTGTTGAAACACTGAGTTTCAGTGGAGGGAAACCAGCTTCAAAGTTTCAGTATCATCTGAACATCTCTAATGTTGTCCAGTAAGTTATTTTGACAGGGAAATGCAGCTTTAGCTTCAGTTATAGCACACCGTGATGTAGCTATCATCAAGTCTTTTATGAAGCAACACAGCTTTTCTTTAGCAGCTCATGAAGCTAACCACATAACTCAGCCAGTAATCAAAACCAAAAGACAACTTTTTTAGAGAATTACAGGAACCTTGTTTCAGAAAGCTCCTGATGTTATCACTGTAAGGAGTGTAAAGTAACTAAGGGGACAGAGGACAGGCAAACAGCCAGAAGAATCCCCTGAAATTCTGCTAAGGAAATAAACTCATTTTAGTTTAGGCCTGTACAGATTTATGGTTGAACTGATTGTCAATGATTGCAAAGATTTTTTTATGTTTATTTTACTTGCAAGTGGCCTTGTACAGTATTAAACCTAAATGTTCCCATTTGGTGGACCAGAGTTAACTTAAAATTCTTTTTCATCTGCTGTCCCTTCGCAGGTCACAATTAAAAACATAATCATAACAGCACCAAACAAAGTCATATAATTGGCTCTAAGACAATGCTAATCACTAGAAGTGACTCTGCCCCTTAATGCAAGGCTCCTTCTATATGTGCTGGGTTTATTTTAGCTGTACTAGCCAAAGTCTTTGAAGCATGAAATTGACTTGTGAATCTATACAAATGGTTGTAATTTGTCTTAATACACATATTTTACACATAGCAACCCTGCAAAGTGTTTTTGTCAGTGCCCTCCCCTGCTCTCATTCACCACACAAGAATGTTTTAATGCAGCCAAATTGTCGATATACTGTAGGTGATCTCACTTGTACATCTTTCTGTTGTCAGATTTCTGAAGTGTGAAAATTTGGTCATGGCTCAAATACAACCTTAATTAGCAGGTTGTTGTTTAGCATGGCTGCTGAAATTCCTAAATTATGAGCTGAACATGAATCGTGCTGCAGGAGAGGTATTTCCTTTGCTTATCCATGTAATCACTTGAAACAAGGTCACTGCAATGCTGATTTTCTGTGCTCTCTTGAGGCCATCGGTCATAATCACTGTGTTATGGCGATAAACACCCCTAAAGCACATTCATCACTTAGCTGCTTGATGTCCAGCTCTGCAACGCCCACACCGCCCTCTGTGCCTAATGAGGAATAATGGGCTCTGTGGCAAATCATTCACTGTGATAAGGGTTTTCATGTTCCTCACATCTCAAGTGAACATTAGCAGAATAGTGTTTTATGCAGATAAATGGCATAGAAGTGGAGAAAAAGCACAACGGGCAGAGGTTTATGCTACAAAATGCTGCATAATCATTTGGGAAAAGCGTTACCAGAAACTGTGTTCAGAATGAAGTTGGCACAATTATTTTGTAGGGACGTCCCAATCCAGTTTCTTGGCCCAGATACCGAGCCAATTCCGTTAATATTAAACCTCTGCTGATACTGATTCTGCTCCAGTGCTTATAGTCACTTATAGTAAATGTTCATTAAACGTCTGACATATTGATATTTAAATTAATATAGCACACTGTGTTTTTCAGGAGCTTCTTGACCCAAATCCCATCATCAGGTCCTGGTTCCAAAATACAGTATTAGGTTTATTACCTTAAATTATTGACATGAATAAAAACATAACTGGAAGCTGGTCAACACGCTCTCAGAACTACAGGTTCAATACAGGGCAGATACTAACTAGTTCTTCATAGACGTATGTGAACACACCATTTGTGTAACCATTACGGTTCTGACATTTTAATAACACTTAACAAAAGGTGGCAGCTGTCGTAGCACCACTATAAAAAAGCAGAAAACCTACCCTGTCTAGACTGAAAGCACAGTATGTGCAGCATGTAACATCTTTTGTGCACATCGCAGGAGGCTCACACTTATTTCTATACTGAGCATGTGTTCCCTCGCACATAGGAAGCACTTGGTGTACAAAAACACACAGAAGAAGCATTTTGGAAAAGGGAAAACTCTGGTCCACAACTCAGACAAATAACAGACAGTGAGGGAATTACTGGCTACACTTACATTTATATGTACAGTCCATCCAACCTGTGGTAAAACGGCAACTAAAGTCTACACACTTTAAAAACTTTTCTGATTGCAGCAAGTGAGCTTTCACTGTTTTGGTGGATTCTGTGGAGATTTCTAGGCGTGTAACTCCAAAAAAGTAGACCTGAAACTGAAAACAGGCTTCAGGTGACAGCTACGTTGTACGTAAAGCTTGAGTGATATGCCAGCTGACGGGGGTAGTGTAGGCAGCTGATTGATTAATAAAAGCAGCTTACAGTGTTGGCTGCATTTCAAAAACGAGACCGAGTCTGCCCAAATACAGGACTGTAGTTCTAAATGAGGATCAGAATTGGATCACTTTTATTCTGACTGATACCAGTCCTGTGAAATATGCCTGGATCGGTGCCAGTACTGATACTGAGTATTGAATTGGGACTGCTCTAATATTTTTTTAGTTAAAGCTTTAATGACGACTAAGAACAGTGATAATCCATTTGTATCTATTTTGTCATGGTAGTTCACTCTTCAGGTGGTGCATAGGTTTAATTTGTTATTCAGATTTTGTCCTAGACTGTAGACATTATAACACACTGTGTTTTGTCTGTTGAAGAGTTTTCAAGGGAAGTGGAATAGCCTGTTAAAATGGAATGGAATTAGAAAATTATCCACAGCCAGCATTCAGGTCTTCATAGCATTACTATCTCACTGTGATGATACACAATGTGGCAGGACGTTTCTCAGGGTGTTGCATCTGCAGGTGCTGCTGTGTACTCCTGCTTACCTGCTAGCTAGGCATCATCTCAGCTCCTCACACGCTCACTCTGTTAGAGTATCTGAGGGCTAAAGACTTGGAGTTAGTGGTGGCTTCTATATATGGAAAAAAAAAAAATCACTGCAGTTTGTAAAACAGACCTGACAATTTACTCTGGCAGTAAATCTTTTGTTGCCAGTTCTAATTTCCATTGAATGCATCAGTTTGGATTTAACTTCCATATCATATTGTGCATGTCACATTGCTATCGGCTAATTGTCTTGCCCATAGAACTGTCCTTCAACAGTAGGCCCTCTCTCTGCTGAGAACATTGGCATTAATTGTGTGTCTAATCTTGAAAAATATGGCTGCGAAAATAAGCGACATAAGGTGGAGGAGGAGGGGGTAAAGCAGCTGCTGGAGCCATTTTTAGCATCTCTATCTCATTGAAAAACAAGACACATTGTCAGCTACAGGTATGGTGGCAAAGGCAAATAAGTGTTGATGTAGAAAGCCTCTTCCTACATGAATTTGCATCCTATGGTGCTGATTTTGAAGTCTGTCTTATTCTGATGTTTAATCCTCATATCAAATTAGGCCATATAGTTACGTTGATGACTCCTGCGCATAGAACAAAAGAGATGTGTTATGAAAAATGCTGCTGCCATGCACATATTCTGAGCAATTGTTTACCCTATTAGAGATTTTAGAATAACATTAAAGGGGCTGTGTAATGAAATTGTATGATGTAGGCCGAATCTTGTTAGGAGCATTAAAAGAGTCTTGATACAAAGCAACAGAGAATTAGACCCAGAAAATCCAGTTTCTTGTAACATTTGTTGCCTCAGTAATCATGGCAATGCTAAACTGAAGCCACGGAATACAGTGCACATCATGAGTTCTGAATCCGCAAAGAGTACAGATATTAGATTTTAATGTTAAGATAGACGGACTATGCAGCTATATATGTATCGGTTACAACTGCAGTGCATTGTTTGTCATCCAAGTGAACCTCACCACTGCTCTGATGCAGATCAGTTTCATGGTATTGAAATATGAGTTGATATCAGTTTGCAGGTGTGGAAAGAAAAGGAAAGTTACTAAACATGCACGCTGTAGCACTGTTGCAAAGTGTCCCTAATCTCTTTTGGAAATATTAATGCAAGGAAACACTTTGTGTCATGAAAGAGCATTGCATGAAATTAGATTGGATGAAATCTTTCCCCACAGGGGAAATGGGTCATTCAGAACAGAAAAATTTATCACTCCAATGTTTGAGTATCTTGATTGTGAAAGATTAATATTTCTTCAAGGCCCATGCAAAGAGAAATCAGTGATTTGTCTCTACGTAAACACATTCTACCTGTTAGAAAATAGACCTGAAGCATGTGGCACTGAACTGCCTTGTTAGATGAATAAGAAAGAACTAGACATACATTATAGCATCTGCTTAGGGTATAAAGTTAAAAAGAGCAGGTTGGTATTTCAAAATGATAGATAAAAATAGATCTCTTTTTAACAGCAGTAAACAGTGGGCACTGGTGAACAGTAGAGCTCCAGCTGCTGTTTCACCTTCTCATACAGAGCTGGAATCCATTTTTGACTTAAATCCTGCTCTCTTGTAATTGTGTGCCTCAGCTTCAGAGTTGCCGTCATTTGTCTAAATCCCACATTTTCAACAACACAGGCACGTGTCATTGCAAATGAAATAGCTTATAGCTTCAGTTACTGACTTGACCCCAGTGGAGTGGAATTATCAGCTGATATGCTCTGAAGTAGCTGCTAACACTGGCACTGCTACTTGCCTGATGTTGACTGCGCTCGCAGCATACTGTCCTGTGGCGTGACAAACTCAGAACACGTATTTGTTACTGCTTTAAACAGCCTTTAAACTCTCATACTTGCATGATCTCTTAACTGATAGTGTACCATGCAGTGTTTTTCATTTTCAAACTAGTGTGCCAGAAAAAAACAAAAAGTCAGCTGATGGTTTTTAATTTTATGTTTAGAGAACTCAAAAAGTGGAGTGCAAGTGTATATCATTGTATGAATTTGAAATAGGTCATTCAGATGGGTTCCATTCACTATGGTTTTACAGCCAGGTGTCCAAAATGAGTGTGGCTACCTTCCAACTCCCCTCTGTTCCATTTACATTCATTATAATGTGTGTTTTTTTTTTTTTTCCTGGTCCTCCTGAGAAGTTGTTGGATCATATTTATAATGACTTGGACAGCTACAGTTGGATATAGAAAAAGCTCAGTACCTGAACCACAGCGAGGTCAGCAAGCCACAGCAAACATTTAATTACTGTAGTGCAATTTGGCGCCATAAGAGGAAATCTGCAGTTGGCTCAGTCACCGTCCAGAGAGATTGCGATTGAACTGAAACTAGTTCTGTGACTGGCTGGTTTGTGGTGAATAGAACACATATTACTGCACAACCTCAGTCATATGTGCTGCAGCAGGCACACAAGGGCCACTAGTTTGCAGTTGTTGCTGGCAGGTTCCTGAGGAACCAGCTATAACATTTCTTAATGGAGCCCTTGTAGAATTCATGGGCACATGCAGAGCTGCATGTCTGGTTGGCTTTCTCTTGGTGGCTGCTAATTGAAAGGAGTAGAGTGAAACCCCACCCGGTCTTATACTGGCTCTTACAGGTGGAACATCCGCTCTCTACTGAATCTCTCTGAGACAGGACGTATCTGAGGAGAGTAAGCAAATGATTTATCAATGACAGATAGTGCTATAACATTACTCAGCAGCCAGAGTTGGAGATTGATGACCTGTAAACACTTAAAAAGAGCCTGTGGCTGCCTACAGTGTCATTGGACATCAGTTAAGAAGTATTTTACCTCTAATGCTTATTAATTGGCCATTAACAAGTTTGATAGCATTGTAAAATCCCAAGAGATAATTACAGACTTAAAAAAACAGACAAGTGAATTTTATCTGGACAGGAGAAATCCATATCTCTCTGCCGTGAGGTCCGGTGTGGTGAAATAGTGCAGATAGCCTTGACCTTGATCGATCTGATCTGCTTAAACATATATTGATGCTAGACCCCTTATGATCTGGTAATCAATGACAAGAAATATTAAACTCAAGTCAACTCATAAACATCAGGGCAGAACATTTACTGTCAGGTTGTCTTTGAATCAAGTTTTTTTTAACCTGTATCAACATGAAGTCTGTTTATGTTTGCATGTACAAGCCACAGCATGTAAGGTAAACTCTTGTCATTGTGCAGTGACTCAGTCACTTACACTGAGATTTGGTACTTGGCAGCCTTGTCCTATAAGCTGTGTTTGGCTACTCAGGGGTCACACCTATGTACATGTCATTAGAGCCAGCGGGGAGTTAGCTTGTGTTGCTGGTTTTAGGCAAATCACTGCTCCATCCGCTAAACACTTAACCACCAGATGACCTTGCAGAATCCTCCTCCAGTATCAGGTGGTTTGTGACATTTTACTCCCTTTTACATGACCTATGTTCAGTTAAACAACATATTGTTAGCATGGTAAATAGTCAGCTTTATATGTAGAAGGTGCGGCAGTATAAAACAGATGTTCCCCCCCCCCATTAACTGATGGAATTTTTTACTCAATGTTTCTAGTAACAACAAGGAATGAATGTTTTTAGTTCAGTACAGGTAAAATTAGATTTTCCTGTTTTGTCTTCTATGTTCTTTCCAAGAAATATTGACTTTTTAAACACACAAGTGATTATTGAAGAATTATGGTTATAATCCTTGACTTTAATGAAATCACACCATACTTTCAGATATGATATTATGTGTCTATATATTAGCTTGGGCATGAGTCTGCCGTTCCCAAGCAGGATTCAGAGTGCCTGTTTACAGGAAAACGGTGCAGCATGTAAACCAATGCAGTTTATCGCACTGATCTGTGTCACTGCATAATTTCTGCTGTTCATGCTGTAATGTTACTGCTTGTACAAACAGAACTTCCTATTGCTGCTTCACATGAAAGCATTCAACTTGTGACACACAGGGTGGCCTTTATTGTGAAGCAACCACAAGATGTGGTGTGTTTGTCACCGAGGTTAGTAATGACAACAGCTACAGATCCAAAGTGCATCTTTAACACATCATCTGTATTTTTTAAGTCAATACAGTGGGTTTGTCTGGCTGCAGTGGATAAACCAACTGCTGTTGTATGTCTGACAAAGTAGCTGCTCAATGAGTGTTTGCTGTAGTATTAAACCACACTTGTTTCCATGGAAACAACAGGTGTTGCTAAATCTTAAATATTACACCTTGAATGACTTGATTGTGCACCCCTATTTGATGGCTGTCGGGGGAGAATAATGTGGTGTTCTACGTACATTGTAATACAGGTGTTGTGAAAATATACCTGCTTGTTTGGTTTTTGAAGCTGCACTTGCTTTTAATTTGAGGGATTAGGCTCCTGTTTTGTATCTCTAGTATCGGCTTTACTCCACAGTGCACTACAAACTAGAAACTGATTCAGAAGCAATTTAATGTTGGAGTAATGTACAATATCGATGTTTACTATGCTGCCTTTTGTTTGAGTCCAGTTTGCGGCGATCAGCTTTTTGAGATTCTTTTTATAGATATTTGGTTTGTGGAGATGGATTTGATTAGCTTATGAAGACGATCAGGGACCAAAATAAAATCCCTGTTCCCTTCCTGTGGTTCTAGCTAAACTAGTGCAGTAGAGTTATTTTTATGTCTTGTCACTTAATGGTGTGTGTGTAGACTAGAGCAGTTGTGTTGAGTTTTTTCCTCATGTCTAGGCTGAGATTGTGCACTGGAGGCATAAATAAACCCAGCAGTCTGTGTTAAGCTGTAACAACACCTGGCAGTCTTTGCCTGCAGCTTCCTATAGGGCTCAACACTCAGGTGCTTTAACTACACCTGCCTCAGAGAACGTCTGAGTGAAGAAGACTCCAGCCATGACACATCAGGCCTGTTTTAGTACCTTTGCAGAGAACAAAACAAGGAAGAAAAGGGATCATCTTGTTATCTTATAACAGCTGCCTTATCTTGATGTCCTGCTGTAGTGTGCCCCCCCCCCCACACAGGAGGAGGTTACTGTCTGTGTTGTTGCACTTTCACAAAGACCTCCTTCTGGCTGGTAGAGGATGGTTTGAACAGGGTGAGAGGGTTTATGGTGGCTTCACGTTAGGGACCCTGGCCCGGCTCCGAGTACATTTTGATCAGTGTGAACACAAGCACAGTGGACTCAGGCATGGTGCTCGAAGAGATGGCCTTGAGCATAATTCATATGTACTCAGTTACAGTCCACAGGAGATGTTTGAGCACGGTTGCGTCAACCAAGGGAGTGGGCTGCTATGTGATGTCATAACTATTAAAATCTGTTGGGTAAAACGGTAACAAAACATGGCTGTGAAAGGATCTCTGTGGAGTAACAAACAAAAACTCTTTGTCAGTATTTACATGTGTGTGGGTACCTGTGCCCATTTGATGATGCAAGTGGCTGCTGCTTCTTTCTTCGTCTTGGATATGCCTACTGCCACCTACTGTATTGGACTGTGTACATACACACATACTGGGGCATGGAAAGCAGACCTGCGGGGGAGAGGGGAAGGGGGAGCAATAGTGCTCATGCACGGTACCAAACAATTGTACCTAATGTAAAAACATCCTTAGAGAGAACTGATGTTTTAAATGCATTTGAAAAGGAATCAGTGTTTTAGTTAAGTATTTTGTCAGTACAGCTTTCAGCAGCAATCGGGTATCTTTTCTGTGAAATACACTGTGTTGGTCCTGTGGTCTGTGACTCTGGGCACAAAACACATAAGACTGTGTGTAGAGTGTCATAGTAGTGAGTCCTAAAACCCAAAAGTGAGTTAGTAGTTTTTGTACTTGGGGTTCCCTTGCTCTGAAGTCATTTTGAATGGATTTTTGGTTTGACACCTGAAATAAGGTCCATGATTAACACAAGGCCAATACATTTTCACATTTTGTTCTTGAGAAAATCAGCTATAATCAAGATATCAGAACCATTTCTGTTTTGAACCAGTGAACACAGTCAGATTTAAGGGAAATATGTGGCAGCTGAGATATCACATGTTTACCGTTTTTCATCTCTTTAGGATAATGACAGTTTTATGTTGGATAAGCTATTTCCACTAGTGGTCAGTTAAGTGTAAAAATATGCTGCACTCCATCCAGACGAACTGGGGAGGAACTCAGGAATTCATTGGGAGGCAGCTGTATTTGAATTCTTGATATTTTATACTTTTCTCTGACTGTCTGCATTCTGGCCTCACCCCTTAATCCTTTTAGTGGTTTGACTGAGAGTCACAACAGTCTGTACCTCTCCATAGGCATCTGCTTAACATGGATTTTGTGTGTATGTGACTGCATTTATCTCAGCTCCTCTAAAGTGAAGTAGAAACTAGTTCTCAGTTGACTGAGTACAACGTGCCAGAGTTGTTGGTGTCAGTGATTTGTTTCAGATGGTATGAGGAAGTAGTCTCATTGTGGACAAAGACAAAGTGTTCATTCTCACAGCCCCAGAAATGAGAGATTGTTCCCCTCCTGACGAGTTTGAGTTCATGTAAAATTCCATCCCTAATGACCAGGGTCTGAAATTAACACCTCCAGGTGCCAAATGTGGGTACATTTCCCATATGGCAGGTAAATGTGAGAACCTGCCACAGTGGTAGGTAAAGGTTTGTAGCAGAATAGACATGCAATAAAACGGTATCTGAAGAGTCTTTACTGTGGGAGCCCTGGTTCTTTGTTGGAGTTTGAGACACACATACACAATTGTACTTCTATGTTTGCGAGGACACTCACTGACATAATGCATTCCCTAGCCCCTTACTTAACCATCAGAACTAAATGTCTAACCTAAACCCTAAAACTAAGTCTTAATCCTAAAAAAGCTGCTTCAGAGAGTGACGACCGGCCAAAATGTCTTCACTCTGTAGCAAAAAATACTTTTTTGGTCCTCACTATATGGCAAGTACAAGAACACAGGTGCATGTGTGAGCATGCGCCGCACAAAGAGGAGACCAGACTTCATGGATCGTGCAAAGAAGCAGGTGATTGCGGTAGAGTAAGGTGTCTCAGAAGGAGCTTTATGCATCCAAAGGATTTATTAAGCTTATTGTGGCTTTTAAATATTAATTAATATATGACTTTAATGAATTTATTAACTGCTGATTGATTATATTAAACCAGTTTTGCTCTGGCCTCTTTATGTATGTATTCAACAAATACCTTATTATCTCAATGAAAGCTTGAAGCAAATGTGTATGTGATGCAAAAGGGCAGTTTATTATTTTTTGTTTTCGTTGTTTTTTCCCCCCCCCCCCCCCATCTACCTTGGCTAGTGAGTCAAAAAGTTAATTTCAGACCCTGCTAATTATACCTAAAGCCAGGTTTGTTGGGAGTTCCAGAAAGGAATTTGAATCCTTAATTTATCTGCCCTACGACGGATTGGCGACCTGTCCAGGGTGTACCCCGCCTTCGCCCGATTGCCGGCCGGGATTGGCTCCGTCCATCAATGGTCTGAATGAAGTAGCTGCACTCTGCACTTGTGTCTGAGTGCTTAATCAGCGACACTGTCTCCTGCTCACAGTTGGTATTGTAACCTGGGGCCTTACAAAGGCCGGGGCTGGGGTGCAGGCGGGGCCTGGTTTGTATCAGACACTTTATTTGTTTTGGGGGAAGGGGGACAGGATAGGCTGCAGCACAGCTACCTCCCCCTCAGTGCACTGAAACTCCCACGTCAGGAGAGAGAAAGGCTCCCCTGACTACACCCCACTGAGACATGTGGCTTTCATTTTCTTGGCATATAAACTGCTGGAAGTTCAGAACATGAATACCTGCCTTTAATAAATATATATTTCATCAACCTTACCTAATCCTCATTCGTTATTTACTTTATAAATACCCTTTTTGCAAGGCCTTTACTTGTGTTTTGGATGATCCTGTTGTACCTCTAATTTAGAAACTAACACTGAAATGCATGTCATCACATCAACACATGATTGCAGTGCGTCTCCAATCTCCTGTACAGATTATGCAAGCCCCCCTTTTTGTAGGCACTGTCAACTACAATGTTCTTCATATTAGCTAGACTGAAAGCAGGTCTGATGTGGAAGTAAAAAGTGGATCTGGTGTGACATGAGAACTATTGTACATGTTGGCAGCAGATGTAGGTTAGCCCATCAAATACCTGAGTGCTGCCTCACCCTTGTGTTTTTCACTTTGGCCAACACTTTCTCCATTAAGCACTGAGTGAAGATTGATTTAAAACTTCTACCTGATCCTCCACTCCTCCTCCTGTAATGAGGATTAAGTGGCAACAAACAAAATATATCTTTGCACCATTTGTTCAGTCATGCAAACTGTTCTCACATGCTCAGTAATTGCTTGCAGGGAAATATTTTCTTATTTTCATCTGCAAAATGAGGAGACCAGGATTTTATAATTGCTCCTCTGATATTGCAGACTTGGCAATATTAGAGCTGTTTCATTTGCATTTCTCCAGTTTTATTAAAAAATCCTAGTTGCAACAAACTAGGTACACCAGTGTACCTTATTGACACAGCTCATATTCAGCTCCTTCATGTGCCTTTGCCTGTTTTCTGTTTTAATTAACCAGCAATGTTATATTGTGGGTTTTGTCAAGCTGCTAGCTCATTGTACATGACAAGTGCAGAACCTCCATGACCTGTTTTAGTTGACAAAGAAAACTGTAGGAAATATTAGCACCTACCATTAGTGCTGCTCTGTAGCATCACAAAGGCGCCTGAAGGACTAACACATCGACCTCTATAAAGAATATTGAGGTTGATGACGGCTCCTATTTTGGCATCACTGAAGCATTAAACAAGATGGCCCAGTAAACTGTTGAGTGTGTTGTCCTTTTGTTGGCCCTAATGTCATTCTCAAAGCTAACACTAAAATAACCCCCCTCAGAGCTATCAGGCCTAAGGAATCTCAGACCACTATCAATTGATAGGAAAGACTTAAATTGATTAGCAAATTAGATGCTGTTGTGTTTAACACACAGTAGGTGTGACAATCTCAGAGGCTCTTGAACATGTGTACTTACCTCAAGAAGGATATTGTTTTCATTCATGTGAAAAAATTACGCAAAAGTAAAGTTGCTAATAGGGGTTGGCAGTGATTTTCAAATATTCAAATGGTCATAAAAATGTATTTTTAAATCCAGTATTTCATGCGACTATAGTTTTTGCCATTTAAAACAATGAGCCACTGTTTTGTTTTTACTGGCACCTGGAAAGAATGTGGTCAGGGTCAGTATGTCATTTTACAACAGGGCCAAATACAGACGGCGCAAACATGCAGAGACTACAGCATCGAAAAATTCTACGTGGAACTCTAAGAAAATAAATGAAAATAAGGTGTGGTGCAAGCTTTGCCAGGTTAGGTTGGCATATCTGTATCATAAATCAACAATTACACACAGCCATTTGAAGGCAAGGCATCTAGCAGAAAGTGGGGCGTGGTCTGTAGATCAACGGGGTGATCTTTGAATAATTGTCACATAGTTCCCAGTGAATATTGAATAATGTTTTAGCTTACTCTGTGAACTGCTGTCTTGCCTATCAGCATTATGCCACAGGCCGCCTCCATATTGTCACTGGCTCATTTTGTCCCTGGGCTTCAATAAATCCGGAAGGACACAGGCCTTTTTGCATGTGTGTGGGTGTGTGCGTTTTCTCTACAGGTCCCGGAGACACTGGAGACACTATTTTCCTCTCACAGGGGTGGGGGATAGAGGCACTGAGGGATCCAGTGGGCTTGTGGCTAGCTTTAAAACAATTCATTGTGGTAGAGATGTTAGAGAGTCAGTAGCTGCTTGAATCCGCTGTTCTAAACCTTGTACAATGGTAATGCCTTCTATAAATAAGAAACATAAATCCCAAGGCCAGGACTTGAGAAGGTTTGTGATGAGGACTCTACCTTTTTCGATTAACTGCGCATTAAGGTACATGCCAGTGTGAATTTGTGCTTCCTCTCCTCTTTCTTCTCTCTCTTCCTTTACACTCAGTTGTTCAGAGCCATCTGTTTTTGACTGATGGTGGGATTACTAATCTAATTTGTATAAAACTATCAAATTCTCCCTTTTAATGATTATGTTGATTTATTGTATTGTAGAAATTGTTTTATATAGAAAAACAGCAGGATGATTGGTAAACCCCGCCTTTCATAAATGAACTAATTAAATCAGCAGTATTGTCATTCTTGATGTTCATGGATACAAGCAGCAATTGGTTGCTGTGGATATTCAGAGCAATAGCATTAACCACATCACCCGGAGGCTCATTTAAAAGCTGCCAAATCCTCAGGCGGCCGAGTAAAGTGCCTGTCATTTGTCACTCCATCATTTAATGTTCAATTATGTCAAAACAGCCTCTAGGTCATCCGTGCTGGGAATTGATGCAGCCCTGTGTGGGCAAGTGAGCTTTCAAGCTGTACTACAGCACAATTGGCATGATTCAACCATCCCAGCCCTGTGCATCACTAAATAAGGCACAGCTAAACTCACAGCATCCACATTGCTTCAAATTGAATAGTTCCAGTGGGGGCACTGGAGCGAGCATTCACTGCCTTTTTGACCAGCAACCAAGTTATGAAGTTATGCTCTGCTGTGCCTGAAATAATTGATGTTCTTCGGCTCAGTCACAGGGGATTGGTTTAGCTGTTTAAGATGGGGAGAGTGTCTGTGCTGTTTAATTTGCTCGTTGCAGAGCCCCAGACTTCCTATAATGAATCACCAATGTTCATCCCACCATCGTTGCCCACCTTGGAAAATGTGCCACGTTCTTCAAAGGCTCTGTTGTCATTTCTCTTTGATGTGAGATGCTTTCTTCTCTCTTGGTTGTAACTTGTGAATCCGATTCATACGTGCAGGAGTAAACACTGCACATCCGTTTCCCTGCCACACATTTTATTTGTAAGTATGTTGCTGCAACACTTAAAACTGGAGTGAAATACCACTGAGGCATACAGTATGCCAGCCTTTCAAAGAAGGTAAACACAAGTAAATCCCAGTACAGCATCATTCACCTAATTCACCTAGCCCAGCTTTTTCTTAACATTCTTGTTGCTTTGTGAGCCTGAAATAGCCCCTGCCTTCATCTCCCCATAGTAAGACTTGGCTTTTCAGACTTTACTCTCAAGGATTCTCCTTAAGGTCAGTGAGTGGAGAAAGAGGATTATGATCTACTGTGTACCCTGCCAGTGCTCTTAAGGTCTGGCTAACACATGGGACAGGAGAGGGTAGCTTGTCAAAGTGTTTGAAGGTTTATTATCGTCTACTGAAGCTGATCTTTTTTCCCCTCCTCATTCAAACGTTCAGTACGTACCCTGGTCAAAAATGTTTAAAAACATATTTAAGAGACCTGCATCAAGATTGTTTGTGTTGATGTAAAAAAAAAAAAAAAAAGGCATACATTTCTTAAACTCCCAAATATCAATGTCAGTATTGTCCTCAAAATTTTGTATCATTCAGGCTACACTCTTTAGGTATATATTTATATTTTATGTATTTATTTAGCCACATAATTTCCTCACCATATTTTGCTCATGTTTATAATGTTTCGTTTTAGTGAGACTGAACAAATGTTTATAAAGATGCCTCAACATGTTAAGTCCTTGTCAGTGGATAAATATTATTTTTCCATTTCCACAACTCTCCCTCCTGTCTCCACCCACTGAATCTCTTTCTGCCTTGCTATACCTCCTTCTCTGTCCATCTGCCTCTCTCATGCCTTCTCTTAAGCACCACGGCAACCTTCTCAAAGGGATTGGTTGCCAGGAGACGGGATTCGCTCCCCATTGTATGTTGACAAAGGTGGAGGGGGTGGGTGGTGCAGTGGTTACAATCAGCAGGACTGGAGAGAACTGGAGGCCCCGGGGACCAACACCCCACAGTTTTGGGTGTGTTAGAGAGGTGGACTGGGGGATGGGGGTCTATAGGGTGGAGCATGCTGACACCCTGAATTCCTCTTGTTCATTCTAGAGCTCCCACGCTAGGATGTGTTGTGTCAGGCAGTGCGGCTTCCTACTGTATGGACACACAGTACAATGCACACTTTTAGGTCTGAGTATCATTGCAAAATGTTTGATGCTGGTTCCTAAATGATACTTAATGGAAATTCGTAGCATTTATAGATGATCTAAAAATATACATAACATTCTTTTTATCCCCCCCCCCCCCCCAAAAAAAACATACATTGCACATTTTGGTGCAGATCATTAGTTTTATTTTTCAACTCCTTGGTATTTTTGTGCACTCAAAGGGTGCCTGCAGTCCACGTGTTGAAGTGTCCTTGGGCAAGACACAGTTTAACATAGTTTTCCTTGGACTGTAATGATGGTCTCTCTTATCAGCAGCTTTTATTGCTGTGAAGAAGAAAGCCAGTTTCCTTCTGCTCTGGTGCCATTACCCTAAAGACCGGCAGTCACCTAATATAAGCCACTGATAATATGGAGTACTCTCCCACTATGGCAGAGACTTTGAGCTCAATAAAATCTTTTCTACTCTGTCATGTGCTCCAGGGATCACTAACGTGACAGCTGATGGCTACTGATAAACACTGTAAGCTGTTTTATTAAGCTTGCTAGCAGGGTTCTTTGTTATTCCACAATGAGCAGCTAGTAGTAGAACATTTATTTTTTGTTGTGAAATCCTAAATCACAGGGTTTGCTCTAAGTAGCTCTTTCTTGGATAGTGGCAAGAGTTCTTGGTTTATAATTAGTCATGATCATTTGTGATCTTAAAGGCCCTGGAAGCATATTTTCCTCAATCAACCTTTTAGTGTGAGAAATGGGGTCCGTCCAAAGTGGGTGAGTTCAGCTAGAAAAAGGTGAAATTCCTCTACTTTATGTACGTCCATTCACCAACCAACATTTAGTAGCGTTTGGAAATGTGATGACAGTTGTGGTTAACTTTGAAGTATAAAACTCGGAGTAATACCTACAGATGTTGTCATCAAAGCTTTAACTCTGAAGGTTGTAAATGAAGTGATAAATACCAAATAATGGAACCAAACTTTCTAGGGCTTTTAATAAAAATAATTTGAGGTTTGGGGACTGCAGCTAACAATTATCTTCCTTATTAATTAATTTACAGATGATTTTCCCAACTAATTGGTTATTATTATTTGGTCTATCAGTGTCAGCTTGCGTTTGTGTGCTCCTGGCTGTTGACTGAATTTGGATTTAACCTTGGATTTCACTCATGGTGTTTAGGTCATCTGTCATCTGAACCACCAGCCAGACAGGTTTTTAAGCAAGCAACTCTCTGCCAGTGGAAAAGATGATATCCTCAAATGACACTTTTTCCTCTTTGCGTAGTGCTTAATGAAAGTGGCCTCTGGCTGAACTGTAAGTTAAACAAATGCAGACTAAGGCCTCAGACGTCTGTCGCTGATTTAACAAGTACATCAGACACTGTACTTGATTACCTGTCAGGGAGCACAGTCACTCTGGTAAACTGTTCCAGCTGAATGCTCTCTTACTCTATAACAATGCAATTTTCTCCCCTTTCTAAGCAATTTTGAAAAATGCCTAGCTTCTTCAAATGCCTGATGAATTGACACGGCTTTCTGTCATGCAGATGCCAAGCTGTGTGTGTGTGCTGACAGTGATAGACCTTATCTCACTTTTCTCTGTATTGTTCCCCGTTTCTCATGCTGCTGCTGAAGGCGATGGATCACTCCTATCAAGGACGTCTGTCAGAATCTGTGGGCCGAAACTACCAGCTGCAGCTCCAGAGGCTGTGGAACAAAACAGTGCTTTGCAACCATATTAACTGCTTACAGGCCCCAATCCTTCACAGCAGTGGGTGTGACTGAAACTGTCACTTTGTATATGTGTATGAGCTTGTGTGGTGTCTTTTCATTCAGTTGTCAGCCACAGCCCCAAGGGGAGTGTGGTTTGACACTGATATAGAGCTGATGTACTTCAACCTGTTGCTCACACCCTCCAAACTCAGAGGGCAGGGATCTGGAAATTTCCATCACACAGTCAACTGGCAGCATCCTCTTGGTCTCTAAATCATAATCACTAGAAAAGCATTATTTCTGTCATTTAAGTTGTGTACGTGATGAGATGCAGCAAACTTGACATAGCTTTGGGTGCTGCACTGCTGGGTGCCCTCCTTCGTGTCTGCCACCTGCCAAGTTGTCAGATAAAGAAAACAAAGGGAGTGGTCAGGTGGGTTAGAAACAGAGCTGCATGTGTCTATGCAGAGTTAAAGGGTGACTGGAGCCCCAACCTCAGCCCTCCTCTCCTGACCCCTTTGTTTTTTTTGTTTTTTTTATAGATGCATGTACTCTCATTTTGTTTCTCTTTTATGGAAATATTGTAATCAAAGCAAGAAGCTTTTCTGAGAGATAAGAGGTTAATTTTCCTTCTGAGTGTCTCCAGTTGCCAGGTTTTGCTTCTGTATCACCATTTATCTTTGCACATCAGGGTCAGCTGTTTGTCAGTTAGTGTAACAGCAGCTACAGTACATGAGAGATGCAGGTGAGAAAATGCTCTGGGTTTTGCGTTTTATAGGAGTGACAGTGGTGCGGTGGGTAGAGCAGTCGTCTCCCAACCAGAAGGTTGAAGGTTTGAATCTCTGTGCCTGCAGTCCACATGTTGAAGTGTCCTTGGGCAAGACACAGTTGTCTGTGATGGCGGTGCACATGCACGCAGCGGCCTGGGGCCCCTCGGCTCCAAACAAAATTCCGTTGTACATGTTACAATGACAATAAAATAAAGCTTCTTCTTATAGGAAGCAAAAATTCTTTTGTTGTAAGCAGAAAATGTTCTGTTACATTTTTTGTGTTTGTTTTTTAGCAGCAGCATACTGTGATGATGTCAGTATTTAAAGGCTGTTCTCCTCCCTGCTCACTGACTGGAGGGTGGCAGGATGTCACAAGGATTTTAATGTGTCAAGGCAGCATGTGACAACTCCATTCTCTATGGGCTGTGCTCCTTGCTGGGACTTAAATCTCTTATTGAATGAAGAACCTTAATCCAGTGGATGTCACCACGAAATTATGTTTATTCATTCTAAGAATAGCTGCTTAAGTTAATGCCCAGTTTGGTGGTGGGCCACAGTTTCTCTTTATCACCACCATTCCTTCAGCTAAACTATGTTCTGCTTGATTAGTCTGTTTTTTTCCATTGTGCTTTACATTATTTATATTTAAAGAGGCACTTTAAGATGAAGCTGTGTTTATTTTATATTTGTCACATTACCCAAGTCAAAACATTATTTTGGTTATTTTGCGTTCAAATGACACCATTTAAAGATCAAAGGTTTTTATTGTCAATTCACTATATGTGCAGGACATACAGAAACCAAAATACCGTTTCTCTCTCACCTAGTATTGAATGCCATTACCATTTAGGAAACTAAAATAAAATAAAAGTCGAGTAAAAATAGAATAAGGAAACTAAATCAAAGTGATCAGGATAAAACTCAGTGGTATAACCTAATAGGCTATGACTCAAACCATGTACAGTCAGTGACAGTAGTATCAATAATAAGATGTCAGATGGTTGTGAGATTGAGATGCACATGGACAGTAGTGCAAATGACCAACAGCAGCAGATATGACGGTAAAAACAGTCAGCAGCAGATTTACATGTAATACAACAAGAAGGGGGAATGTACTGGGTTTGTGCAAAACAGCAGAGGTAGTCTTTATGTTCTGTGGTGGGTTACGGTCCAGGGGAGGTAATGGACAGCATTCAGCATCCTCACAGCCTGGAGGATAAAGCTGTTTGTAAGTCTGGTGGAGTGGGCCTGAAGACTCCAATACCTTCTACCTGAAGGCAGGAGTCTGAGGTGGGGGTGTGCGGGGTGGGAGGTGTCCTCAGCAATGCTGATGGCTCTGCGGGTGAGGTGGGTGTTAAAAATGTCTGTGAGGGAAGGCAGAGGGGCACCGATGATCTTGCTGGCTGTTTTGTATTTAGATGCAAGCAATAGAAATTTCCATCACCAATAAAAGATTATGTATTCGGTCTGTGGACCTCTGTCAGTAGTTTTGCATAATGTTCAAAATGAACAGTGTCATTTACCAAAAAGCAATTAAAAACTGTGTAAGCAGCCAACCATTACCACTGAAGTGTAGCTCATTTTAACAAACCATTATGAATAAGTAATGTTTCAGAACATTTGTTGGAAAAGTTGTTTCTGTTGCCAAAGATTGAGACGAAAATAAAGAATTGTTAAACCGTGTCAAAAGAAGTTAAAAAATGAAAACTTAAATAGCTACAATTAGCCTGCATTTTGTTATGAGCCATTATGACAACTAGAGCTTATAGAGTCTGAAGTCATTGATATTCATATTCAGAATGTCACATGTACTTGGCCAGTGAAGGTGATTCTGATTCTTAAAAGAAAAAAAATCTTAAAAAGCATCAAATTATTATATTGTCCCTCCTGGGTTTCCGTATTTCTTTGATAGGTATGGCTGTGAAATAGGTCATCATTTCAGTTCTATACAGTATGAAACAGTGCTTAAAAACTCTTAAATTTAATTTGATGAATACTCCAGGAAACCTGTTTATTATGATGCACGTTGCAGTGTTGACATAAATTTCTTCCCTTTGTGTGTCCGTGTGCAGGTTTGGCCTCAGGTCTGGTTATTACATCTACAGGGTCGACGTCCATAGAGATGGCCAGTGGGCAGACTGTCAAGCTGGACTGCCAGTTTACTCTGGCAGCTGAAGACAGTGGACCACTTGATATAGAATGGAGTTTGACGACCTCAGACAACCAGGAGAAAGTGGTATGATAGATGGTCCCCACAAACATTGAAAATACTGTTTTATTTTAAAGAAATGGCAAATGAAACATTTGGAAGTTATGTTCCTTGATCAGCTTTTATTTATCACAGTTATTTTATGAGTTTGTATATATTTTTACAGTTGTGTTCTTCCATGAACAACAGGCACTATTAGGAACCCACACCCACTGAAGTCTGTGCTCACTTTTTTGGGCCCCATGAAAGCATATAATTCCAGTTGTCCCAACACTCAGTGTAACTAATGTTGTATGCTCATGGCCAGTTTTTGTTCTCTGTTGCCTCCATTGTGAAGGACACTAAGTCAGTTTTTAGGCAGTAATTCCACTTTAACCTTGCAAAGCAGTTTGGACAAGAGCTGCGCCAGTGTAAAGTATTTGTTTGCTGTACTTTGAGTCATTCAAGTTGAAAAACTCTGTAGGAGTGCAAATACACAGCACTGCAATCTCTGAGGTATGCATCATCCATATGGAATTTTACAATTCCATTAGCATAAGATTTTTCTATCGTTCATACAGATTTATTTGCAACATAAATCTACAGATAAGTCTGTGCATTTGGTTTCCAGTGTATACAGTGGGTACGGAAAGTATTCAGACCCCCTTAAATTTTCACTCTTTGTTATATTGCAGCCATATGCTAAAATCATTTAAGCTCATTATTTTCCTCATTAATGTACACACAGCACCCCATATTGACAGAAAAACACAGAATGTTTGACATTTTTGCAGATTTATTAAAAAAGAAAAACTGAAATATCACATGGTCATAAGTATTCAGACCCTTTGCTCAGTATTTAGTAGAAGCAACTTAGGTGCTGTCCATTTCTTCTGATCATCCCTGAGATGGTTCTACACCTTCATTTGAGTCCAGCTGTGTTTGATTATACTGATTGGA
>NW_018128004.1:1596662-1628744 GCF_001952655.1 Monopterus albus | reverse complement strand
CCCATTGAGCATCTCTGGAGAGACCTGAAAATGGCTGTCCACCAACGTTTACCATCCAACCTGACAGCACTGGAGAGGATCTGCAAGGAGGAATGGCAGAGGATCCCCAAATGCAGGTGTGAAAACTTGTTGCATCATTCCCAAAAAGACTCATGGCTGTATTAGCTCAAAAGGGTGCTTCTACTAAATACTGAGCAAAGGGGCTGAATACTTATGACCATGTGATATTTCAGTTTTTCTTTTTTAATAAATCTGCAAAAATGTCAAACATTCTGTGTTTTTCTGTCAATATGGGGTGCTGTGTGTACATTAATGAGGAAAAAAATGAACTTAAATGATTTTAGCATATGGCTGCAATATAACAAAGAGTGAAAAATTTAAGGGGGTCTGAATACTTTCCGTACCCACTGTATATGCAAACCTCTTACTGATCAGGATGTAAGAGACGAAGCCTAAAAAGTCATGTGTACTTTATTAGTCTGTTGTCTCTACATCAATGAAAAGCTATAGAGCAGCACGTTTTGAACTAGATCTATCATTCGGTAATGGACTTTCACTTAAATGCTTAGGATTTGCTCCCAGTAAAGTCCACAAAGCAACAACAGCAGCTTTAAACTGGTGATGTCTTTAGTTTTACTGATGGAACTAATGTAACTGTGCCTTGCCAATTTGTCTTTGGGGCTCACAGTAAGTAGCCTACAGTAAAGCTAACTACAGAAGCACATCTGACCATTTCCTCTAACATCCAGATCTGGCAGAACTTTGTTCTCTGTCTGTGACTGACAACTGGTCATTTTTACTTACACTGACTCTTTATTAAAAAAGTCTGATGTCAATCTCCTTTATTGCAGGACATATTTCAGTGCAGTAGCATTAATGTTATGTTTGACAAAAATGATAACTTAGTTGCTAAATAACTTGCAGCAAATGACAACAATCTAACACTAATGGTAATCACTTGTAGGTTAACTAAAAAGTAAAAGATTCGGTGTGTCTGGATTTGTCACTAACCTACTCTCTTGTGCTGTGTCTGTTTGGCTTGGTGTATTATGCGGAAGGTGAAATGCAATAAATGTTCTATGTTAGGTGTGTATTGTTGAGGTGTTGCAATGTAACACAGGAAGCATACTGTATACAAGACAAATGGAATTTGAGCCAGATGATATTCTGTTAAGCATTTGTTCCCTGCAGTGCTCTGAGATACAGTGGGAATGATGGGAGCTGTCTGCTTTTCAGCATGGCCCTCAGCCATGGAAGGGGAAGACTACACAAAGTCCATAGAGACAGAATGTTGCTACAGATCGTACTCGTGTCTGTTTTTTTTTTCTTTTTTTGGCCAAATGATAGAAATAGGTAACGGGTTCATCATTAGGCTTCTCTCTGTCCGCTGACCCAGTCCAGCACTGCTCTCACCCAGGTAGAGCTCTGCACTCTTGCTTCTGGTCACTGCTTTTTCTAGTGAATGGGGTTGTCAGTAAAGACACACCAGTTACCCCCATTTTGTTTTTACTCTGCAGTAGTGGAGAAAAGGGAGGTGGAGTCAGATCTCTGTCAATATTTAGATTGCTTTCAGTTTCTCAGCAATGCCACAAGTGAGGGTTTGGGTTCCTAGTAGTGCCTGTTCTCCTTCATGGCTGAATGCAGCTGTAGAAATATATCAAATCTTCCCAAACTGAATGGTTTTGCACTTAACTTTTTTTTTTTTTACGTGCCATTTTGCTTGCTCGGGCTTATCTGCGCAGCCATTAAATGTTGCCAAACCTTTGCTGGAATTTAAACAGGCCAGACTCTCCCTGACTGAATTTGTTCTCCTTGACCTATCTGACTGTGCTCACTATATACACACACTTACATTCATGAAGCTTTTAACCAGTATCAAACCATGCATAGAGTAAATTTGTTGTAATTAGCTGCAAATTTATTGCAAGTTGCTGCTTTCATATATGTGACAGTGCTTAGTGGAATTAGGCCAATCTGCTTGGACCTAAATTACCAGGGCAGGCAAGGCAATGTGCGTGAAAGCTAAACCTTACGGCCATGACACACCAAGCCAATGGCTGACCGTTGGCCACCGTCAGGCCACCAGTGAGCATCTTTCAGGGCTAGTCTTCCCAGGGTGTCCCACACTGTATGCACTAGTTGGACTCTGTCGGTGGCTTTCTGGTCGATTCGGCATGTTGAATCGCCGTCAGACCTCATCGGTGAGAGACGCCACTCTGGTTGGCTGTTTGGCTTAGCAAATCAGTGCACAAGAAGAGAACAGTTCAGGAAAGCCCCTTCATCCTTTCACTGTGTTATCCATGATTTCACCCATTTAGTGCAGTTTCTCCTTGTTTTTCACCTCCACGGTCTCCTTTCTACTTCCTCAACCAGAATACCAAGGGCAGAGAACGTTTCAAATATATTCTCGATTAGAAGCAGCTATAAACAGCAGCTGTACTGAACAAGTGCTACTTTGTTTACACTTGTGTTTATGCAGTCTAGCTCTTTTTCTTTCTGAATGTTAAATACAGATACCAGCCACCTGCTGGTTGGGAGAGTTATTTCTGTCATCTTGGCACAGAAAATACGTGATAGTGGCTGTTGGCTGTGCAGGGTGTTCAAGTGCCACATTTTCAACCTGACTGGCTGAGGCAGAGAGACTGTTGCATCACTTCATGTTCCCTTTTTCTGATAAGAAGTTGCAAATGGTACTCCTGTTCTCTGCCTTCGTTTTTGTGGTTTTCCATGGGGTCCCATTAGTGCCAGCGGTGACGGACACATCAGGAAGATGAGCCCGGTCAGATGCTCACTGACGGCCTAGTGGTGGATGTTGGCCGACCATCCACTTGGTGTGTCATAGGCTTTATAGTCGCAGGCTCCCAGATGTACAGAAGCGATGGAAAATTGGCATGCACATGGCTTGAGATGAGTACATTCAGGTGTCTGTTAAAGGTATAGCCACTAACAGTCAAACTTTAAGATGAGAACTAGTCAACAGGACCAGTCCCTAGAGTCACATGACTGGGAACCTGAGGCCCTGTTTTGGCAAGCAGGGAGATGACCTGTGTGGTGTGCCTGGCATGTAAAATAACCCTTCATTTAAAAGAATTTAATTCAAATTAAGGAACCCTACATCCAAGCTGCATTTTCTTTGCACTCATGCATTTAGAAGTAACGCAACAGCATTGCCTATGTAGTCCAGTATGCGTTTGGGAATGATGGCCTGCTTCATCTTTCATGTCCCACATATAATCACAGCCTTTTTTTTGAGGGTGGTGAGTCTTAGCTAATGCATGTTGCTTTGTTGGGCTTGAATGTGAGATACCAGGCATGCCTACAGTAACACTTATTTGCATTTGACCCTCATTTCCTGGCTGCACATTAGCTCAAGGGAGGGTTAGCCCTGAGTATTTGCCACCACTGTGAGGACAATGAGGAAAACAATTATGAAAACCTTTGTTCTCTGTAGCCTACATTATGAAGGACACCAAGTCCATTTTCAGGCAGCAATTCCCCTTTAACCTTGTAAGGCAGTTTGGACAAGAGCTGTTCCTGTGCAAAGTGTATGGCAGCAGTACTTTGAGTCATTCAAGTTAAAAAGCTCTGTAGGAGTACAAATACACTGCACTGCACTCTGAGGGCTGCAGAAGAGTTTTCACTACACAGGTATCACAGCTAGCTGCTTTGCCTCTCAAATGACCTGCACCTCTTCCTCATCCCTCCCTGAGCAACAGCATCACATGACGATGACCTCATCTTTAGATGTGCCTGGCCAGTAGAGAACTTTTACCTCTGCAGCATGATCTGTCCACTGAGAATGGCTAGACCAGGTGGCTGGTTGTGAGATGCAGCACAGACAGTGGCGTTCTTCTGTCCTTTCCAACCCCTGCCGTCTTGTCTAGTCATTTGCCCTTTTCAGTTTTATTCCCAAGGCTTTTATGGGATTTTTTTCCCTCATTGGATCATTATTTTCAAGGTTATTGTACAGTGGAGATGTTTTTATTTGCTACAGGTGTGCATGTGTAGATGTGAAGTGGTTGAGCCCAAGTGGGAGGTCTTGTCTGGCTCAGCTTGGGGCAGTTTAATTTCCTCTGTGCTCTCATCTCGCATATCGTTGTTATTGCTGTTAGCATGGTTTCCCCTACCCTGAGACCCTAGTGGAATTTTAACACAATTACCTGTTTACATGGCTAATATGTCCAAGATGAACACAGCACCCAGTGGAAGCAGCCACAGAACCTGGGCTTCCAGTTGAACATGGAGCAGCAAGGCAACCTGGTGTAGGCTCCCTAGAACCTCACCAATGTTTCCCTGGCTTTGCTCCTATCATGCTTCTGTTGAATACTCTACTTCCTATCATGGCTTTGTTATTCTTCCTTTCATCCCGCTGTTTAGTTCTTCTTCTCTTCACCTCTGGTATTGCTGTGGGTATGACTGGTGTTGGTCATGGCACAGAAAAGCCTGTTGATGACTGTCCATGGAAATGAGGAAGAATATGCCATGGTTTTTAAAGAAGAATGAGAACTCTTCTTATTGTTTGCTTTTTTTTCTCTGTTTTTATTTTTTCCCCTCTATTATCATCCTTCATCACTACTACCTATTGCTAGCCTGGCCTTTATTTTTAGCCATTTTCTTGATGGAGGCCGCTGCTCTTTGTTGACATAGCAGGTGTTGATTTGGCCTCAAAGTGGTGGCTTTGTTTGTTCCTCCTTCATTCTTCTCAAGCACAGAAAGGGCAGAGCAGTGCAGGCTGAAGGGCACTGCAGAGATAAGAGGGGGTGCGTTCTCTCTTCCATATATTTTGCTTGCTTCAGTGAGCAAGTCTTTTTCTGTCAGAAAGCACACAACTGTCATTTCAAGGTCTTTTATTTTCATAAACAGATGAGTCAGACATAGGACACCATTCTAGTAGGTTTAAGTTCTGAAAACCAGCTCTTTTTCCTGCACTCATTCCCTATGACCAGGTGATCATATATTCCGGTGACAGACCCTATGAGGACTACTATGCTCCCCTGAAGGGCCGAGTCCACTTCAACTCAGCTGACCCCAAGAATGGCGACGCCTCCATCAACGTGATAGGACTGAAGCCATCAGACTCAGGCCCATACAATTGTAAGGTGAAGAAGGCTCCTGGTATTGGCAGCAGGAAGATGACGTTGACTGTCATGGGTGAGTGAAAGCAGAACAAACCAGTGTTTTAGGCTAGAGCTCTTTTTTTTTTCACCTCACACGGCAAATTCTGTTTGTACAATGTAGAACTTCATCAAATCACTCAAGGACGTGTGAGATGATGAAAATCGAGTGCAGTACCTTCCTACTGGTTGTAGAGCAGTACCCCCTTTGTGACACAGTTCTTGATTCACCCTTTTTTCCACAAACTATTATTGGTCTGATTAATTATTTATCGCAAATATTGCCTCAATAAAGAAAAATACTTTTTGCTTTTTGCAGTTTCTCAGATAAATGTGTTTTTTCAATTATTGCACCCATTTTTAAACTAACTGAATATTTTAGTTTAAATATTTGTCGTTTGTATATTTCCATGTTAGCTTTTAAAGATATAATATAATTTGATCAAATATTACTCAGCATGAACCATTAATTAACACAAGTAAAAGGATATAGAACAGACATAAGTAATTAAAACAATTGGGGATGTTACAGATCATTTTCAAATGTTATCCTGTCTTTTTAAAAATGCAGACAATCCATCTAAATGGAGTCTGTGCATTCAGCTGGCTTTGTATTACACAGGATGAGATGGGTGACACATCAGAGTCGTATAAGTCAGATGATTCACTCCCTAGGCAAACAGGCGCTCATGCACTGTAGCCTTGCTGGTTGCTCAGTTGACCAAAAGATGTTGAAAGTGAATCACCTCCGAAACCCGCCTGGTATTTACATATGGGAAAAACAACCCACTTGCACCACACTAGTGTGTATTGTGGGAGAAGCTGTGTACTGTGCTGTTATCTAAGCCCTGTTATCGGAATAATTTCTGCTTTCTAAAGATAGTAAGGGCTTCGGAAAATGGCTGCTGTCCTTGTTGACATGATCTCATGTGTACAAAAGTGAATGCACTGCACCAACTAGCTCAACCAGAAAGACATGAGCTGTTGAAAATGGTTTCTGAGATGTCGTGACACCACTAAGCCTAATAAACCTAACCTAATAAAAAAGATGCACTACTACAGATAAGCTTAACATTAATTGTGATTACTGCTGACCCAAAAATTATTGACTAAGCCCATGGGGAGATTGTTTTATATATAAATTTGATCTGATCAAAAGCAACATGGAAAAATGAATCACTTCTTAAGTCATCGCTGATTACATATGCTTGTGCAGTTTGCTGTGATGGCTTCTCCTCCCTCCTGTTGTCACCACTGGTCTGCTGATTTGTGAGTTGTTTACATGCCTGGTTTTAAATGCCGTCCAGTCATTAAAGTTTATCATTTCATCAAAACTTCCAAGTTAACCCAACAAGAGAGATGGTGTAGCTGTGAGGATGTATGTGAATTCTCCTTGTTCAGTAATGTTTTAATATGGTGCACAAGCAAAAACAGTTGTGTATTCCATATGTTGACCCTTTTATATTACATCCCTCTCATTTAGTATGTGGTTCAAGTGCCATCGTTAAAGTAAAATGTTAATGTTTCTTTCTCCTTATAAAGTATTCCTTAAAATGTATGTCATTTATGATCTGCATTATTGTTACTATTTTGTAGTATCAGCAGTAGTTATTATTACATCTTAGCCAGTCCTCACACCTTTAACAGGCTTTTTGAGGGTTAAGACTTGGTTTTAGGTTTAGGTAGAATTAGGTTTAGGTTAGGGTAAAGAGTGGGGCTAGACATTTAGGTATGATTGTTGAGTGTTAGGGCCTAGGGGATGCATCGTCACAACGAGTTTCCTTACAAAGATGGAAAGACACGTGGTGTGTGTGTGTGTGTGTGTGTGTGTGTGTGTGTGTGTGTGTGTGTGAGACAGCTTGAGGCTACAGAGGCTGACAGACTGCTAGCTATTGACCCCAGGGGCAGGGATGTTCTCAGCGAAGACATCTTGCCTGCTCTGCATTTTACCTTCATGTTGATCTTGTCACAAGGTAAATGGTCCTCAGGACATGGGAGACGTCCATATTTATGTGTGCACAAAAATAAAAACACCTCAATTTATACACTGGGTATTGCTGTGGCTGGCAGTGTACATTGTGTTTCACTTTTCACTTCACAGGAAGTTGCAGCTGTTATTGTGTATTCTCCTCTGGTCGCAGCAGGACATTGAAGTTAACAGAATACCCACTTGCAGTGCAGCACTGCATGTCAGCAGCTCTCACAGCTGTTTGTGGCCTGACCCCACCTATACTCTCAACAGCCAATCACTGAGCTCTGCCTTCCAGACAGTTCTCATCACATTCAGACCTCACTGCAAAGATCAACAGCCAATTTCTTTAATTTTGCCTGCCTGAGTTTAGTGTCCAGTAGTCACTTATATTGTCACTCTTTGAAGTTGTGCACCTTTGATCACAATGAATGCAGCATCCTTGTACTGTCTACAGGATAACATTGAGCTCCTCATAAATCTCTATTGGTTATTCATTTAACAGAGCCAGGCTGGTTGTATTGCTCTGGCCTCTGTGCTCCTCCAGCCTCTGTCACCTTCTTTGACCTCATCTTTCAAACAAATAAATCTGCTCATCCTAATGTGAGGAGCTGTGTGTTACAGCCCTCAGACTTGTCGAGTTGACTTTCACTTTTAAAAGATGCATTCAAAATGTCATAGCTGTCTGACATTTAGTGTGTGACACGTGTGTGTGTGTGTGTGTGTGTGTGTGTGTGTGTGTGTGTGTGTGTGTAGGTGCAATGCAGCAGCAAAGAGCGGGCCAGTGAGTGAGAGCAGTACAGCCTTGGCCCCATCACTCTACCATCTGTCCATCACTGCTCGCTCTCTGCTTTGCCCCTTTCGTCCTGAGCCCGTTGTGTTTTATTATATTAGTAGGAGGACTCGGTGCTGTCAGTCCACCATTAATCCTTAACGGTTATGCCTGCTAAGCTCCCCCCTTCTGCCTGACACCTGGTTCAGATCTAGAGACTCCCTACTCCAGTGTTTTGTTGTTACAGAACACGTTACCACACCATAAGGTCAGCATCCTGCCAGTGAACACACAGACTTGGATTGTGGCCTCATATTTCCTCTGTGTAAACATCACCCCTCATAGATGCTTTTGCTTTTCCTCTCCCTCCCCTCCCTTTCACCTCCTCGCCTGGCTAACTGTGTGTCTGGGTTTCACTGGTGTTGGCCTGCTTTTAATTTGGAGCTCTGTTTGTTTTCGAAGCTCCCATCTCATCTGCTGCCAACACTGGGGCTGAGGAGTGTTTGCACACTTCAGCTGGAAGACAGAAAGCTTTACCTCCATCCTTAACCCTTTGTGCGTGTGTTTATGTCCAGTGGCACACAGCTCCTTTCTTCATCACGATTATCCTGAGTGACAGCTCCTGTAATGACAGCAGCTGTGTCAATTACTCTGATTGCTGCTCTCATTACACTGATGACTGCTGCTTTGAGCAAGGGACGAAATCAACTTCAGTAATACACAATACACACAACTTGCCCACACCATGCTAGATGGAAAAATAACAAAGTTGTCAGCAGGAGGGCTGTGTTGTTCTGAGCTAATGTGACCACCTGGGTGTGTCTGCTGTTTTTCACCTCTCTCAATCACTTCCCTCTACTCAACAGTGAAGCCGTCCAAGCCCAGGTGCTACACTGATGGTCCCACACAGGAAGGCAAAGATGTTGCGCTGAAGTGTGTATCTAGCGAAGGCACCAACCCTATGAAGTACAGCTGGGAGAAGACCAGTGACTCCAAGCTGCTGCCCTCCTCTGCTACGTTAGGTAACGGACACTTCCATAAGCGCTCAAAACAAATAGAAAACACTTGACATGTCCGCTGTCTGTTTCACACTGTCACCTCTTCAGTGATGTGTTCTTCACCCTCACTGCAGATCCTGTGGGAGGCACCTTGATCGTGAAGAATGCATCTGCCAGTGCATCTGGCTCCTACCACTGCACTGCCAGCAATCGTATTGGCAGTGACGACTGTACACTGTATCTTAACGTAACACCTCGTGAGTACCTAACTGACTTCATGTTTATACAGTGGCATGTATTCAGCCTGTTTCAGACCCTTTGTTCTGCTGTCTGGCCACTTCTTAAAACGATTCTCAAATGCTCAGATCCAAAATATTAAAATCAGCATGCAGACGTTTAGCTGATATAATATTTACTATGTTAAACATTTTATTTTAGCATATTAGCATGATAACTTTTGTATGCCACAAATATATTACATAAATTACATGGCAGTTCATCTTGTTGAGACAAAGGTTGCCACTAACAGTCATTTTCATAAATCAGTTAATCTGCTAGTTATGTGGTTAATTGCTTAGTCTAGAGAACATCAGAAAATAGTGAAAAACACCATCAGTTTTTTAGAGCCCACTGTGGTGTTATCTGGTCAGAGATCTAAAATCTAAAGATATTCAATTTACCACCATCTTAGGACCATGAAAACCAGCTTATTTTCATCTTCAAGGAGCTTGAAATATTAAATGTTTAGCATGTTTGCATGAAACTCTGATTTAAATTGGAATTATTATCCATGAAAGTTGTTGCTGTTAAATATTGTTGATCATGTCTGTAATTGTTGCAGCTTTAGATGAGTTTTATCATTTTGTATCAAAAGATGTGTATCTGTTATGATACATATGTGAAAATGTTACTTTATCAGTGCTAGTGCACATACAGTCAGAACTCAGTTATTTACATTTTCTCAACAGCCAACAGGAGATGATGGTGACTGCTGCTGTAAAAATTTGCCAGTTTATCAGGGCTGAATGAAGGAACAAGACAAGTGGAAGTGGCACAACTTGGTCCTTTTCTCAATAGAGTTGGGCATCCGTTGGGTTTTTTTCTGACACTGGTGCTAAAACAAAACAATACTTTTAAAATGTTGCTGGTGCCTAAACAGTACTGGAACTGATAGTTAAAAAAAAAAAGCCTAAAACCAAGCCATAAACTTCATAATTTGAAGTACAAGGCCATCTGGCCTTTGATTTCATACATTTTCAGAGGGCACAAAGGCCACTAGACTGGGAACTAAGGCCAAGACAAATGTCATGAGTTGTATGTGTGCATAGCTTATGTATATAGCCTGAGCTGTAAAGTTACAAACTAGTTTTGTGTTCACAACATACCCCAGCATGGTACCGTGATAGGATGCCACCTGTACAATAAGTCCAGTTGTGAAATTTCCTCGCTACTAAATATTCCACAGTCAACTGTTAGTGGTATTATAACAAAGTGGAAGCAATTGGGAACGACAGCAACTCAGCCATGAAGTGGTAGGCCACGTAAAATCACAGAGCGAGGTCAGCGGGTGTTAAGACGCATAGTGCACAAGAGGTCGCCGACATTCTGCAGAGTCAATAGTTACAGACCTCCAAACTTCATTTGGCCTTCATATTAGCTCAGGAACAGTGCGTAGAGAGCTTCATGGAATGGGGTTCCATGGTCAAGGAGCTGCATCCAAGCCTTACATCACCAAGTGCAATGTAAAGCATCGGATGCAGTGGTGTAAAGCATGCTGCCACTGGACTCTAGAGCAGTGGAGAAGTGTTCTCTGGAGTGACGAATCACGCTTCTCTGTCTGGCAATCTGATGGACGAGTCTGGGTTTGGTGGTTTCCAGGAGAATGGTGCTTGTCTGACTGCATTGTGTCAAGTGTAAAGTTTGGTGGAGGGGGTATTATGATGTGAGGTTGTCTTTCAGGAGCTGGGCTTGGCCCCTTGGTTCCAGTTAAAGGAACTCTTAATGCCTCAGCATACCAAGACATTTTGGACAATTTCATACTCCCAACTTTGTAGGAACAGTTTGGGGATGGCCCCTTCCTGTCCCAACATGACTGTGCACAAAGCAAGGTCCTTAAAGACATGGATGAGTGAGTTTGGTGTGGAAGAACTTGACTGGCCTACACAGAGTCCTCACCTCAACCCGATAGAACAGCTTTGGGATGAATTAGAGCGGAGACTGCGATCCAGGCCTTCTCGTCCAACATCAGTGTCTGACCTCACAAATGCACTTCTGGAAGAATGGTCAAAAATTCCCATTAACACACCCTGTGGACAGCCTTCCCAGAAGAGTTGAAGCTGTTAAAGCTGCAAAGGGTCGTCCATCATGTTAAACCCTATGGATTAAGAATCGGTTGTTACTCAAGTTCGTTTGCACGTGAAGGCAGACGAGCAAATACTTTTGGCAATATATGTTATGTTTAAATTAAAATAAGCAGTAAATGGTGACTGACATTTAACTCTTGTTGCTCTGTGGATGTTGTCTAAGATCACTGGTTGGAAGAATCATGGATGTATTAAGGAGAAAAAGTAGGAAAGGACATGTAGTTTCTCTTAATTCCTCTAACTGGTGCAATAATTATATTCATCAGGCATCATGATGACAGAATGACCAGCATCACTTCTAGCAGCTGTTAAAACAAAATAAATGCATCATGGCTGCCTGTTAAGGTTTTCACTTGGTTGTCAATATTGATAATATTGGTGCAATTTTTCAAATAGAGAAAACACGGTACATTTCAACACTATGTGTAACATTTTACGGCCTCTGAGTTTTCTTATAGCTTTTAGACAGAACCAAATATTACATCCTTTTATCTGCTTATCCAGTGAAACTAAAGGAAACCTTACTGTAGCACCACTAGCTTGACTGATGCACACTCTGAACTGGTGAACAGCTTTATTAAGCACTGTTCTCCTTAATACATCCATAAACACACACCTATGTGTGTGACTGAACATGGACGATAATTTACAGAGATCACTCCTCAAATCTGATGCATCTAATGAGGACACACCGGCCACTGTGGCCATGTAACTCTGACAGATATAGAGGGCATCACTGCCACGTGACAGGGCAACGACCCACCATGGCCATATAACCATCATGAAATTTATACCCTGCATAAAACGAAGGCTTGAAGACATTAAGCTTACACATTCACATGCATCACTGCACGTGACGAGCAGTGATGCTTCTGTTGCCCGTATCATCCGTTTTACAGCACCAGAGGCCAAATATTTAGTTCGATAGGCACCTAAGTGGCACTGAAATAAGGCACAGAAATGTGCACTGTGATTCGGTGCCATAGATATCGATTGTATAGCAGCCGGTGCCATATTGACACCGGGTTTCATAACATATCCCTATTTCTCAGAGCTGCCCCCGTGGAAGTAAAAATCCCTTGCATTTAGAAATTGGATTAATGAGTGTCATGGATGTGGTTGAGGATTTAGTGAGACTACTGTTCAGCTTCTTGAGTAGTTGAAGCTCTGGTACCACACACTACAGCGTTCAGTTTCATGTATGGAGCAGCCAGAGCTGAGTGTTGGAACACAATGCTGATAAATACAGTAGCATGGACACTTCAGTGTTTTGTAATGGTCCTACACCTGTCACTGTATGGTCTTGTTACTGAGTATTGCTTTTCAGGCTCAGACAAGGCTGTCATTTTGTTACTGTGTTATAAAGCTGCAGTACTGCAGCATATGCTAGAGGTACTCACTCTTGCCCTGACTCTTTGACACACTTCTTTGATCCCACCTCTGTTTCAGCCTCAGCCGTATGTCACACACATGCCGTTTCTTTTTGTATTCGATAGGGTGCTTACATGTGCAGATGGTAGATGAAATGTATGGCCTGCAGTTTGTAACAGCTGTGCTGGTGTGGAAAATATCATTTGTATTTATGAGGCTGGATAACCGCTTAAATGACATTGATGATTGTTGTGCTGAAGAAATATTGAACTTTTTTTTCAAGTTGATTAATTGAGACCCTGAGTTATAATCAGGGTGCTACATTTACCAACCCTTCCCAAACCTTTTTTCCTTGTGTTGTCCAGCCCCCAACACTGCAGGCATCATTGCAGGATCCATAATTGCCGTCCTCCTGTTCCTCATCATTCTGGCCATCATCCTCTACTGCTGTTGTCGTGCCCGGCACAAGAAGAAGTACGAGAAAGAAATCTGCAATGAGATAAGGTATACTGAGTAAAGCATTATCAATGAGATTTGGCTGACAGCTGCCCAAAGCTCCTTTTTGATGGAGGAACATATTGTAATACTACCTACCTGTGTCAGGTTGTACAATACTGGACTGATGCAGTAGTAGCATCAAAAGATGCCAGAGGGCTTATGTAATGATCACTCTGAGATCTGAGATGTAATATGACCTCAGGCACACATGCACACAAACAAGTCTCCAACAGCCCCAACAACAATGAAAATGTTTTTTCTCCCATCAGATTTTTTAAGCTCCTCCTCAAAGCTGTGTTAATCAGTTTGAAAGTGCAGTTTGCTTTGTGGATCCTGTGTTGTGTCTGCTGCTGACTGTCCCACACCCTCCAGAGCCACCTACCCTAAGCCCTCCTGGCCATTCCAACTCTTCATCCGGCTCACAGGCTCTGTACAACCCCTGAGCTAACTGTCACTCTACTGCAGACTGAATCTGTCTAAGACCACAGTGTGCTCACGCTGCAGGACAAAGAGGATTAGACCACTGGGTCCTCTATTGTATACACAGACACACGCATTTGCTGAAACACCACAGCATGATGCTATGGACTAAACGAGCTCTGGCCCTTCAGGCTCAGTTTGATTGAGCATTTAACTGGATTATCGCTGCTTATTAGTTGTTGTTAATGAGGTGGCAGGGGAAGTAGAGGGCCTCAGTGTTTTTGGTTGCTCACCCCAGCCTCTACAGGCCATAACAGAGTCACTGTGTCTGAGCAATGCAGGCTCTCCCCCTCTTTATTGAGCCAGGTTATTTTTTTCTCTTCACTTAACTCGGGCTCCTCATGTATTCATTCTTTTCTGCACTGTTGGCAGTAAGTGCTAGCTATTCCACACTTTTAGACCAGTTGCTAACCATCAAACTTTAAACACTGATTTATAGCGCCTCATAAAATCATTTTCCATTTTCAGTTTGTCCATCTTCACACTCAGGTAAACTCCTGAAAGTGAGTTTACAATCTTGTCTTATTGTCTAAATGTGTTGCTGTCTTTGCTTGCTCTCAGAGAGGACGTGCCCCCTCCAAAGAGCCGTGTTTCAACAGCACGCAGCTTCACTGTGGGCAGTCAGCGCTCCTCCCTGGGCTCCATGTCGCCTTCCAACCTCCACGAGTATGCATTGAAGCCCCAGTACGACAAGATTCCCTCATCAGAGGAATATGAGAGGCCACCAAGCCAGCTCCCTCTGCCTCCACCTTCTGCTGTCAGGATGGGGGGCCCCAACCTCAGCCGCATGGGAGGCATCGCCGTCATGACCCCCGCTCAGAACAGGGATGGCTCAATTGTGTAGTGTGTCCTCATCTTGAGAAGGGACCATACAACAAGGGAAGGGAATGGAGGAAGGGACTAGGACACAATCCAGTGAAGATGGAGCAAGCGCTGCGATGGGCTGACTTACCTTACTTGTAGCTCTTCATTATTTACAAATGGGATAATACTCCTTATGAAGGCCTGGGTTTGCTGGGGTGCTGAGAAAAGAAATTTTGCTGGAATCACAACAGAGCACATGAACTTTTTATTACTTTTTGTTTTTTTAAAACCTTATGAATTTTATTCCCTGGACTTTCTCACAAAAAATGAGTTGGTGTGGCTACAATGCAACCTGGTCAATATACAAATAATACTGTACTGTGAATGCATGTATTTTTTAATTGATCTCCCCTACTGTAGAGATACTATATGCTAAAAAAACAGACCCAGGTCCTTAATTGGCCAGCTCTACAGCTGTATGCATGCATATGTGTATAAAATTGTGTGTGTGAAAATAAGTTTATGTATGTGAACGGGGTCTGGGGAAACATTCATACATTGTTTTTAAAATGCCTGCATACCAGTATAAACATTCTTTGCTATTCTCTGGCAAATGTTTAATTCCATACATTTATTATAAAATGAGATGGACTGACCTCTGGACAAACTTAAAGCCTTAGAAAATTCACAGGTTTGAATTGGACCAAGCTGAAAAATGTCAATTGGGGTGAGGCATTTTCTTTTGAACCAGTCGCTATTTGAATTTTCCAGTCTGGGCTGCGGTGGGGGCTGAAATTGACATGATTGGCTGAGGGGGAGGTTCAAGCCACCACATCATGTGACCAGGCTTGAAAAACAGTTAAAGACCAGTGTCCAACCCCCATCACTTCTCCAGAGGAGGTAGTACACAGGGAGATAACAGGCAGCTGGATAACAAGGTTCACTGAGCAATCAAATTAAATAGTGTTTGACTGTCCCCAGTAGCCCAACCACATGAAGCTCTGGGCCTCCCCAAACACACGCACACTTTATTAGTAAAACAAGTGCCCAAAGTCTTAACTGATCATATGCCATATCAGTCACCTCCCTCAGAGGTATGTATGCATACTCCTTATTTGTGGGCACATACAAGGAGCCAAGATCTTGATTACCGTTCCCTGTGTGGTCAGTGTGAAACCTTTCATGGCTTTACAAGTGAAGGATGTAAAACCTGTGTGTATGAAGAAAATACTGAATGTTGTTTCTCTGTATCAACATTATAGCCACTTCAGTTTGATGTCTTTTTGCAGTTTGTCATATCATGTAAATGTTTTTTAGTAAGCATTCCACTCTTTAACCCTGCCCATTCGTCCATTGTTTGGAAACCCAACATCTCATCTTGTCTGTTGGAGGAAAAAAAAAAAAAAAAATTCTTAGACTGGGTAAATTGTTTCTTTTTGCTCCGAAGCCTTATTCTGTTCCTTATTTTTAGCCTTCCTCTCAGTTTACCTCTGCACAGCCCTCACGGCTAATGGCTTCTCTTGTGCCTTGTTGCCCCGGTTGAGTTGTCGTAGCATGTCCACCAATGTGCTGTGATCAGTAACCGCATCATCCCAGTGGGCGCCATAGTCCAGTCACTAGAACAGTATAATAATCAGTGAGCCGGCTGATTGTTTTCTGTTGCCTCGATCAGGTTAAGTCTATGATCTCTCACACCCCATCACCTCACAGAAATGTCCCCAGAGCTTTATCTCGGTCTGCGTTTGTATTCCAGAATATGACTTCATGATTTAGTTTTTTAAAATCTTTTAACATAAATGTCCTGGCAGTAGGTAGAAATATTCTGTGACCCTATCTAATCACAACACAGCTGGATGATATAAAGATGATGTTTATATGTACATGTGATTCTCTGCCGTGCTGTGCTTGGCAAATCTATATCTACAAAATAAGCGGAGGGGCTTATCAGTACAGTGTAAATGCTCCCTGCTCTAACTGGGAATTTCTTGCATTGTGCTTGCATTTGAGAGTATGCATGCTGGAAGTTTTTGTGGGTGAATTCTAGCATCGAGGTAAAGGTCACATTGTGGAAACATCTTGGCCTCTATTTTCTGGCAAATTTGAAGTTGCACCTGGTTCTAACACTAAGGACAGTCAGACCTGGGCCTGCCTCTAACTGACAAATGTCAGCTTGCTTTTGAACAGGAGTGTGTGTGTGTGTGTGTGTGTGTGTGTGTGAGAGAGAGAGAGAGAGAGAGAATGTAAGGAGTTTGCTGAGTCAGAATAGGCCCCTGTAGAATTCTAGTTAGATTTTCCTCCTACATCTACAGAGCTCGTAGGTAGGTTAACCCTTCTACTGTCCCTCTATGTGCTCTGAACATTGACAACTACTAGGCCACTAACAATATTAGCTAGCCTATAAATCTGTACTAAAATTGTATGAAGTTTGAGGTTTGCATACTGTGTGAAAACCCATTTTTCTTTTGTGTCTTGTGCTTTTTGATTAATAAAACTCTTTAAAATGATCAAACCAGCCAGCCGTTTGTTTGTTTACAGGAGCAGTAGGAGCTGCTGGCTTGAGCATCAATATAACTTTATTTCTCCCCCTTCCGGTGGCACGAGCTCTCTGGAGGCCTGCAGCTTTTTGACCGTGATTAATTTTACTCAGCTGGTGAATTCCACCCCGTACACCAGGTTAGGTGACTTTCTAACCACTTAATGACTGTAATTAATCAATGAAGCTGGCAGGCACAATCACCTGCTGCTGTCTCCAGTGCTTGCCATTCAGCTCCAAATAAACAAAGGTTTGTGACCCAGCTCTCCTAACGGTACCATTATGCCATCCCCTCATGCTCTAGGCCTGATTGTCATTCCTTTGCTGCACTGTATTATCCCTGGCATCAAGGCCACTTGTTTCAACATTAGCTTTTTTCAATTACATCCAGTTTCTTCCCTTAGTTAATGTGGTGGGTAAATACTTTTGTTACAAGCCAGCACTAATCAAAGTTGTATAAAATTAGCTTTCTAGTTTATTATGCTGAATGATGTCCCCAGTTAGTGGCTGGCAGGCACATCATGCATGTGGTAGTATTATGCCTTTCTATTGTGAGCACTTGCCCTCCTCTCTCACTTTGTACAGCGTGCTGCTGATCTTGATATATGGATGGCTGATTATTAGCCAATATCTCAACTGTGGAGGCCACTGACATGTAGTCAATAAAAGGACTTGAAGCACTTCTTAACAGTGCTAAGTGGACCTCCATTGCTATAATTGAATGTCAGTAATAGATAGGGCTCCAGAGCATTGATCAGTGGCTAGTCGAAGTCACTCATGGATCCTAATGGCTCCCTGGCTGCTCCCCACATCAGGGGCACTCTGGGTTTGTTCAGCTGCAGTGACACCAGCACAATCACAGCTGTCACAGTAATAGATGTTTTCCCCAGCCACTTTTATGGCTGAACATTCAAAACATTCATTAAAAGGACATTAGTGATGCATGTTTCTGCATGTGTGCAGATTAGATTTATGGACTAAACACTGTTCTCTCATTGAATGAATGCACAGTGAGCCATGCCATCCCCTCCCCCAGGTCCTCCAGTCCTGTATTGTTTTTTTTTTTTTTTTTTTTTAACTTGTGTCCTCATCCACAAAGCTGAAGGGAGAGAGTGGTGTTGTGCTATGCACCCGGGGATTTGTGCTTGGCTCCCATTCCCCCAGCCTCCTCTCTTCTGCCTAGAAAAGGTATAAATTGTTTATACAGATAAAGGAGACTGGTATGGAGAAAAAACTCATTGGTTCTCCAGGAGGGTTTCCTTGGCAACCTTATCTGGTTGTACACAGTCATAGCTGGCTGCTAGTGGGATGATTTATCTTGTAAAGCGTGATTTGCTTCCCGCTAACAAAAGAGACCTCTAAAAGCATGGGACTCATCAAAGTCGCTCTCCTCCAGTGTAACGCCTGCTGTCACAGACATTAAGCTTTCTGCCATTTTTACAAACCTCTGGGAGGGTTGCAGGGGGAAGTCTGGGTAGGATAGTGGAATGTGCATATACATGAAGAGTGAGTTCCAACAGCTCCATTGGCACAGAAGTACATTAACATTTTGGCTCAGTACTCCTAGCACTTTGGATGTAAAACGTCAGATTATGAAGTGAATGTAAGCTTTTATAGCCACATTAGATGAATGACTGAAGAGTTGCAACCATTTTTGGACACAGTTCCACTTTTTTGGGGGGGGGGTCTCAATAGTATTTTGATGGATACAGTACAAAGTAGCCTGTAATTAAATGTAGAATCAGTATTCTGTGTTGAATTCTCTTTGGAGCCTTTTTGCTTAATGTCTTCAGCCTCATTTCATATTTTTATTTGCATAACATTAATATGACACACATGAGATGTTGAGGGTATGTCAGTAAATAGACAACTGGAGTTCTTTAACAATGCAACCAGCCAGTCATTATCCTTAAATTAAAGTTGACAGCCTGAACTTTAAATACACAGTGTGCCATGACCAATGAAAAAGAATTGGAAAAGGAGGCACAGCATCAATGTGTCACCATGCAGACATGCATGGTACTCAACCATATGTCGCCTTGAACAACTTGCGTGTTGTGGGCTGGAGACAGCTGATGTTCTGTGGAGAGAGAAACGAGTCCCAACCTGAGCCAACCATCCCACTTTGTGTGCTATGCCTCCAGACAGCCCAGTCTTCTCATGAGCTCTACCCAGCATCTGTGCACTCATTTGTCAGTTGTCCTCATCTCCCAGTCTGGGAGGAAGAGAGCGCTGGTACACCATCCAGCAGCCGTAGCCCCACCCCCACCTTCTTCATCTTCCCATTTGGTCAATATGGAGTCATCTGTTGAGGCCGACCTCTACGTCCATCAAATCTCAGCATCATCTTGGGTCATTGTTTACTGCTCACATTTCGATGACTAATGTGGTTTTTAAAATGACCTTCCCCTCTGTGCTCTGTCAGCACAGTTCTGGTAGCAGTAGATCCATGCTGAGATTATACTTGGGCCAAAAACATCATGTTATCCTCCTCACTCTAAGGGAACTTGGTTTGGTGAGCTTCATGGATCACTGAGATGACACTCATCAGCTATATGACATTTTATTCACTGGTGGGAACATTGTGGCATGACTGAAAAAGAGCAGCACTTAGCTCCTTGCCACAGGAGACATCCCATGTGCGGGGAAATTAATGTTGTCAGAGGTGCTCCTTGACCTGCTTCCATATGTCGCTGAAAGAGGAGAGAATTTAAGAAGGATCAGATCCAACCACATGTGTTCAGAGGCAGGACACCTGCTTTAATAACCTCTCTCAGTGGTGTACTAGAGCTTCACACTATCACAGTTCCTCTGATCTTTGGTCCCCACATTGTGCTGCTATCTCTTCTCTTTGAGTCAAGCTGAGAAATTGGAAACAGGAGCACGGACCTAGATGGAGGTTACACAGTGCAACTCAGCTCAGTCATTTACAATGTGATTTGTACTTTTAATCTGCACCTCGGCTAGACTCTATCACAGGTGATCAGCCTTCAATGCCATGTCATCAGAGGGCACAATGGAGGCTGGCAATAAAATGTAGTCTTGGCAAAGGCACAAGATGCAGTTTTCCTTTTTTCTCCCTCTGATAATTGGGGTCATTTCTATTATTACCTCTGTGGTGTGTGTGTCTCTCTGTGTCTGTCCATACTCTATCCAATTTGTATGTATAGTCAAACATGTCAGTGCTTAACATCAGCCAGAATAGCCACAGTGAGGGCAAAGGTCAGGGTGGTGATTTAACACCACCTCTGCACCAGCACAACAAGCTCCCTCTCAGCCTATTTCCAGCCAAGTAATTAGACAATGTCCTTTCTCCATGCTGGACACGTACTTCAGGACACCTTCACAGACTAAAACCTCCCCTTCATGCAGCACTTCAGCCAACACGGGCGCTAAATGACACTGAGGCTCAGGACGGGATTGTATTAGGCTGCTTCATAAATTGTACAATTCCCTTAAAAATCATCAATCTGGATTTGGATGGGTAAAGACTTTGGGGAGTAGAATTCCTAATGAAGAGAAGATCAGTGTAATAGATTTAATTATGGCATTTTACAGTCTGGCTAAAAATGTAGTTTCACATTTCCATTTGTTGATGGGGTGAACTGGGAAGGTTTGGCATGGAGGTATAAGGGAAGGGATAGACAAAATAACTGGAATCCCTTACATTATAATGTAATTTAATACAACTACACCTCGAAGGCCTTAAAAAGACTGATGATGCCTGAAATATTGAGTATTAGAAACTTTGCAATTAATTGCCGTCCCTGGTAGGCCCTAACTGCTGCGGCCCGGGTTCAAATCAGGGTTGCGTCAGGAAGGGCATCCGGTGTAAAACACGTGCCAAATGTCAACATGCGAGTCGTCAGTGTGACGATTCACTGTGGCGACTCCTAAACGGGAAAAGCTGAAAGTGACTTTCTAGAAACTTTGCAATTAATTGTTTAATATAACACTTACAGTATTGTTCAAAATAATAGCAGTACAATGAGACTAACCAGAATAATCCAGGTTTTTAGTATATTTTTTATTGCTACATGGCAAACAAGTTACCAGTAGGTGCAGTAGATTCTCAGAAAGCAAACAAGACCCAGCATTCATGATATGCACGCTCTTAAGGCTGTGCAATTGGGCAATTAGTTGAAAGGGGTGTATTAAAAAAAATAGCAGTGTGGCATTCAATCAATGAGGTCATCAATTTTGTGAAATAACAGGTGTGAATCAGGTGGCCCCTATTTAAGGATGAAGCCAGCACTTGTTGAACATGCATTTGAAAGCCTGAGGAAAATGGGTCGTTCAAGACATTGTTCAGAAGAACAGCGTACTTTGATTAAAAAGTTGATTGGAGAGGGGAAAACCTATAAAGAGGTGCAAAAAATTATAGGCTGTTCAGCTAAAATGATCTCCAATGCCTTAAAATGGAGAGCAAAACCAGAGAGACGTGGAAGAAAACGGAAGACAACCATCAAAATGGATCGAAGAATAACCAGAATGGCAAAGGCCCAGCCAATGATCAGCTCCAGGATGATCAAAGACAGTCTGGAGTTACCTGTAAGTACTGTGACAGTTAGAAGACGTCTGTGTGAAGCTAATCTATTTTCAAGAATCCCCCGCAAAGTCCCTCTGTTAAAAAAAAGGCACGTGCAGAAGAGGTTACAATTTGCCAAAGAACACATCAACTGGCCTAAAGAGAAATGGAGGAACATTTTGTGGACTGATGAGAGTAAAATTGTTCTTTTTGGGTCCAAGGGCCACAGACAGTTTGTGAGACGACCCCCAAACTCTGAATTCAAGCCACAGTACACAGTGAAGACAGTGAAGCATGGTGGTGCAAGCATCATGATATGGGCATGTTTCTCCTACTATGGTGTTGGGCCTATTTATCGCATACCAGGGATCATGGATCAGTTTGCATATGTCAAAATACTTGAAGAGGTCATGTTGCCTTATGCTGAAGAGGACATGCCCTTGAAATGGTTGTTTCAACAAGACAATGACCCCAAACACACTAGTAAACGAGCAAAGTCTTGGTTCCAAACCAACAAAATTAATGTTATGGAGTGGCCAGCCCAATCCCCGGACCTTAATCCAATCGAGAACTTGTGGGGTGATATCAAAAATGCTGTTTCTGAAGCAAAACCAAGAAATGTAAATGAATTGTGGAATGTTGTTAAAGAATCATGGAGTGTAATAACAGCTGAAAGGTGCCACAAGTTGGTTGACTCCATGCCACACAGATGTGAAGCAGTTATAACAAACTGTGGTCATACAACTAAATATTAGTTTAGTGATTCACAGGATTGCTAAATCCTAGAAACAAAAACGTTTGTACAACATAGTTTTGTGTTTGTACAGTCAACGGCAGACACTGCTATTTTTTTGAACACACCCCTTTCAACTAATTGCCCAATTTCACAGCCTTAAGAGCGTGCATATCATGAATGCTGGGTCTTGTTTGCTTTCTGAGAATCTACTGCACCTACTGGTAACTTGTTTGCCATGTAGCAATAAAAAATATACTAAAAACCTGGATTATTCTGGTTAGTCACATTGTACTGCTATTATTTTGAACACTACTGTACATGTTCCTATTTTTTCATATTAATGAGGTTTTTGAGAGGTCTCCATTGGATCCTCAGGACAGATTTATAATGTTATTGGTCATCCAAAACAATTCTCCATGTCCTATTTTACAAAGCAAGTCTACTCAGATGGATAGGACAGAAGTCCTTGAGTAAAGGACTCTTTTATTTGTGTGTGCTTGTTGGCTGCGGTTCAAGACATGAAAAACTGAATTTGAACAAGGTTGAATTTAGGGTTTAGGATGCTCACTAGGAGTCAGGAGACAAGTAAATCCAATGCCATCAGTAGAACAGCAGCATGCAATCAGACGGCTTATGTGGACCACAGCTGACTAACAGCAAGATGGTCTACTCTATTATTTTCTACCATATATATATACCTTCTGTACTCTCTCTGGTTTTGTTTGATTTCACAGGAATTTAAGGTGAAGGCTACTTTCTTATCTCGACTAATTCTTAACAGAATAGTAGGCCTATGGTTCAACCAGACAACTTTTGTTTCTACAGTCACGTCATGTGTACACAGCATTTTGTATACTGTCAGTGAGCTTAACATTGCTCCTGTCATTGCCACAGGTATGTTGAATGACTGCTCGCTCTCCATGCCAGTTGTGACGCTGCTATAGTGAAAATCCGCATTAATTGCAGCCAGTGTTCATTTAACATAATCATAAACAAGTTTCCCTGCTAACAGTTAGCTTACATCACTCCAGGATTTTCCCTGAGGTGGGGAGAAGGCCTCGTTTGGCACACCAGGGTTGCTCGTTTCAGATGGGGCCCGTAAACACACCTCTGTCTGCTCTGGAGGGCACGGCCGAGACTGCTAGCAGTTATTCTCTATTACTGCCTCACTTCTTTGCTGCTTGGGCTAAATTTATGACGCAGTGTGTTGGCTATGCTTTGTCAGTGCTTGTGTGTTGGCATTGTTGTGATGTGGACTCCATCGTTTGGTGGATGCTGTAATGGCTGCTTTCTTCCTGGCTTCTGTTGTTATGCTACTGGGGTCAGTTGTAACAGTTAAGCTCTTTGTTGTTCACAGTTGGTTAAATACATGAGCGTTATTGGCTAAAACTGGTTTTGTGGCTTTTTCTAAACTGTTGCTGCTGTTTTGAATTAAGCAACTGGTGTGAAAGTTGCCATTATTTCCCTGTAAAAATGGCTCAAAGTGGAATCCAGTACGGGTTCTGTTAGACAGCCACATTCACTTTATGCATCAGAGATGTTGTCCAAGTCACATTCTGAGTTTGTGTCACCATTCTTAATCAATTATTTATGAGATATATTTAATTAATCTAGTTCCTGTTTTTGTAGTTCATTATTTGGTAAGGGACCATGTACATATCTGTCCATTAGATGTAGGCTCAGCCGAAAGCTGATTTTCGTTGGCAGGTGGCAACAAGAACATATGCTAGACTGCAAAGTGTAGACTTAGCATTCTTAGTTCAGTAGGTTAAGGAGGCTAGACAGCTTATTCCCGTTGTGGTCTGAGGTACCTGGCAGGGGGATATAACATGGCTAGTTGTTATCTTGCATCATGGTCTGTATTTAATGGATTTTTAGGGGGAGTTATTAACGGTCACTATCATGCTGTGTCGAGCCTGATGGTGTATGCTTCTGAGGACTGACAAGGTCAGACTCTAGACACCAAACATAACATCAGTACACACACTGCATTCACATAATAATGTGTTCCCCGTGAGCAGGCTGACTAAAATGTTGTGGTACAGGAAAAACTGCTCCTGCAATAATTAAAGTTCATTTATCTGCACGGTTGGAGCTGAGTGTGATAGCTAACGAGGGTGTGTCGCATTGAGTGTGTGAAGGTCATCTGAAACCATCCTGGTAGAAATAAAATAATAAGCTACATTGTCTTAATATCTTTGTAGGCCTGATGAGCCTTGAGTATGTTATCTTGTTTAGACTAGAAAGAACAAAAAAGACACAGGAGTAGTAACATCATAGGTGTAGTGCTGCCAGAGCACACTGGAACAACACACTGCCACTTTTTATTCCTCCAACAGAGGAACAGGAATAGGCCTACTTGTAGCTCGAGACAACTGTCAGTCAAGTGAGACCCTTCTAGTTGAACTTTTGTTTTTATTTTATTATATTTAGTTTTTTGTCAGCCAGTGTGTAATACAACAGAAGGCAGGTCAGCCTTGTAGTTTTTGGTCTTATCTCCATTTTTGTGTGCCAGGCTGCTGCTTTGCTGAAAACGTCCTCTTGTGTTCAGGGGGGCAGTTCTCACTTCAACAGTGACACTGTCCGATACCCGGATGTACATTAAGGTAAGCCAAAGCTTCACTTTTACTTTCTTAAACATTCAGGCTTGAGGTTTATCAACATTTTCGATTGACCGACAGCACTGTAGTTTTTCAAAAATAAAATGAATCCGCAAAAATACAACTTGCCTAATAATTGGCCTTGGTTGGTGTAACTACTCCTCCTCTCCACACTGGCCCTGGAGCTTTCGACCCAGAATGAAACTCTACTGTCCTGCTGGAGCCTCAGCCGAACTTTGAACTGCGTTGTGTGATGGTCTTCCTGGTGAAAAGCCTTTGTGCCGGTGTGGAGAGTTGGAACAAAGAACAAGACCTGTTCTCACATGGACACATCAACAAACTTGAAAAGTAATAATATCAGTGGAAGAACTGACAGCAGTACCTGTGGGCTTTGTTTATAAATGTTTTTGTGCTTTTTATCAGAGTTGAAACAGCGGAGGAGTGTTACACCTGAAAATGGGATGCCTTCCCATTTATAAATAGAGTATTTTTAGGAGGACCCAGGCTCGTTTGTCTAGTTGTGATTAGAAGTGTTGTCAGCAAGGAGAAAAGAATGAATGTTCCCATGTAATTGTTTCTCTTCTAAGGTAAAAGGGTGGCGTTTCTGCCAGTGCATTGTTTTACATAAGAATAAGGTGACTGGAAGGCATGTACAGGACATGTGAATAGGAGAGGATCGTGAATCTCTGTAGGTTCGTCCTAGGTAGTTTTATTTTTCTAATGGAATATGATCCTCTGCCTTTTGCATAACCCAGGGACAATCATTTCCCTGAGACAGGTTTTGTTTACAATAGCAATAAGGTATCAGATGTTCTTGTTTGCTGATTATCATGTGAGCTCTGAGGCAGAGAGGTGTGCCCTCCAGCTGGCAGATGACTCATTATCAGACTGAATTCCAGACTTCAGGGTTCAGACCGCTGACATGCCAAAACTGGGGCTTTATTTGCTTCTTAGCTGAAGTCAACATAAGAACAAGGCACCAAGGACGGTGTAGCACGCCATGCTGCTCTTCCAGTTTGACAGAATGTATGGTGACGTTGTTCATTTTATTCCAGAGAAATAATGAGCATACGCTGCTAGTTAACCCACCAAACTGGTTCTCCCTTCTCAGGTCAGAGGCAGTGTGACAGGGCCACTATGTGCTACATGCTGTGGAGCCTCCCACCATACACTAGGGAGCTGCACTGGTGCCACCTTGTGTTCAAAAAGCTAAATTACATGACTAGAGGGACCCTGGTTAGTGTTCAGGAGTCAAAGCAATAAGGTCATAAATGAGGGGTGTTACAGTGAAGGGTGGCAGGCCTTGATCACTTCGCCTTTTACAGGATGATAGTGAAATTATTAACATGAACAAAATATTAACTGACTGGCCTGGGAAGCCTCAAGCTGTTTAAGAAAACACCGACCTGGAATGTTTTAGCATAATACCTCTTATTTAGCACAAGCTGATAACTAAACCTGAACTACTGCAGCAAACTGTTGTTAAAAATGGCACAGTTGAAATGCTTCAACAGAAAATCTAACTGAAAATGTTCTGATCAGATAGATCATTTTGTAAAGTAAGTGGTAAATTTAATAGTTGAAAATAATAATAATTAAAATACTGTCGTTACTTTGGAAACTTGGTTGGACAAAACTCAGTTGCCATCATTTCCTTGAGCCCTGGGGAAATGTGATGGCCAATTTATATTGTTTTCAGATACTTTATAACTAAAACAGTAGCATTTATATGTAACCTTTATTTAACACAACAAAGCTGCCATGAGATTAAAATGTCCTGCTAAAGATAGGGAGCAGTAACAATGAGTTATAAACCACTAAGACCACATCAGAAATGGGAATCCTGAATGAAATTTTTAATACAGTGATACAGAATACTTCCAAATCTATTCTTAATGCACCTTTAAAATAATTGGACTATCTACAGCCTTGAAAAAAAGATTCCTCTAAAAAAGGCGAACACAGAGAGAAAACGGTGCAGAACTTGCCTCAACAGTGATTAGGATTTAGAGAGAGTCAGCATTTTGTGATTTATCTCATTGCAGCAGATTATGGGAAGTGGGTAATTGGTTAATTAATGGGGGAAATTGTAGGTCACATAAATAAACAAATAAAGAAGTTTAATAAGATAACTGAGTTTTTCCATTAGATCTGTGTCAGTTTCCCACCAGAGGTTTCAGCTTCTGCTGTCCATAGAGTGAAACCATTCATCACACAGTGATCTGTAAACAGCAGAGGTGCTGACTAGGTTTGTTGTGCTTTGTCTTATCTGTTTTCACTTGGCACTGTGTTGTTTAAGTTGGATTCACAGGACTCATTTTCCCTGAAGCATCATCAGTCAGTAGAGATGGGACAGTGCTGCGTGTTGAACTTTGACACTTTAATGGTATCGATCAAATTACTTCAATATCATCGAGTATCAAAAAATGCTTTTCTACATTTTTACTTATTGACATTAATGTTAACAGAACTACAATTAAAAATTCAAAGATGACAATGACAACTAGCTGCTGCTTGTACTTTAGTCCTCTTTCCCCCCTTTTCTAGCACTGGTTTGATTATGTAAAGAACAACCAGATATATTGATGTACATTCTGTTCTTATTTACAAAAAATAAGTGTCTGGTGCATGTAGACCACACGATATATATCACTAGACAAAACTATAGTCTAGGAGGCTCTACTCGGACTACTGCCTCCACGACCCAGTCTTGGATAAAGCTGACAAAGATGGATGGATGGAAAAACTATACATATTGTGACATTTTTATATTGTGATATATCATCCCATCCCTAACAGACACTCGGCTTTCACTCGGAGCCACCTGTCTGACACCATGGTGGATAGTCTCTCTCTTTGCAGACTGATAGCTTCTCTCTCCCACTCAGGCTTCTTCCCATTATTGTTGAGAATGGTTCTGGCTATAACAGGTCCTGCTAACTGCTTTGAGGACTTAAATGTATGTGAAGGTGCTGACTGGGTGCTTCATCCGTACATTCCCCCTCACAATAATGAGAGCTGTAGGAGTTTTTTGTCATTTTTATAAACTTTTTTAAAATATTTTTTGTCAAATCAAGTGTATGTTGTATAATCGGTTAATGGCTCCTGCAAGTTCATTGAGCAGGCCCGTCAGTTCTGACCTGCCAGAGACTTCAGATTAGAGCTGAAACTATGAATTGATCAAAGAGCTCATGACATGCTCATGTCCAGCCATTTGATGTTTAATCTTGCATACCTCTAGATTAGCTTTGCACCTATCACAACTCCAATTAGTCTGTAATTATTTCAGAATGATAAAACCCAATATCACAAAGAGTGTCTCCCCCTAAAAGCGAGAGGATAGTTCACGAACCTGTACAACTCAGGTCAGGAGGCCAGGATAACACATAAACAAAAAAACACTTACAAATAAGCTATGCTTTCAACACTGACAATATCTCAAATTCTACCTGACGTGTTAGAGCCAGAATATGAAGGTGGACAGTGCGACAAACTGCAAATGCATAAGTTATTTGAATTTCTCCTCCATAGATACTGTAGGTAAACAACGGTACATGTACTGATGAAAAGAGATGTACAACACTCTATACAAAGTGGGTATGGGAGAAACCCCATATTTTAATAACTTCTCCAGCCTTAAAACAATTCTCTAGAGAAACAAGGCATTAACAGACATGCAACTTACCGTTAAATCCCACCTAGTAGTGGAAACACCACTCCCTTTCTCTTTCTATTCTTTCACCCTATCTCTGCAAAAAAATTCATCCAAATTGGTTCTTTAATCTTTCAGCTATGCTGTGAACATAACGGTAAAAACATAACCCTAACCCTTGGCAGAGGTAATAATTAGGGATGCAACTAACCTGTTTTCTCTGCTGATTTAATGTTGTCAGTGTTTTCTGATGAATGAATTTCTGTAAAATACCAGAAAACGGCAAGCCGGTTATGAAAGAAACAGCCATTACAAGTTCTCAGAGCCTTGATGATGTTTAAATTGTCTCTTGTCCAACTTGCAGTCCAAAATCCAAAGACATTCAGTTTACAGGGATTATAAAATGGAGAAATGCAACAAACCCTCACATGTAGGAATCTTAAACCAAACAATAATTGGAATTTTTGCTCAGCTGTGACTTTAATTACTATCATGGAATAGTAAGACTATCAGACAATCGTCACATTTGAGAAACTGGAAGCAGATATTTGCTTAAAAAATTAATTGCTCATCAAGATGACTAATTGATTAATCTGCTAATTGTTGCAGCCCTAATGAAAATAACTACATGGCAAGGTGAGGTGGTATCTTCCCCTTCTTGACTTGCTGCAGCTATTTGCAGTTTGATTTAAAAATGTTTATTAGTAGTGGTTTGGCGCCCTCTCCTGGTTCACAGCCTGAACTACCACAACTAGCACTGTGTGTGCAGGCATTAAAGGAACAATAGTGTTTGTCCCAGGAGCAGGAGGCATTTACTTAGCAGGAGGAAAGGCAGGCAACCCACATATTCCAGCAGTAATGGGTCGAGCCAACATTTGATTGACGCATGGCCTGGGTGCTGCAGTGCTCCACATCAATCAGAGCGGGGTGGAGAAATGCTGTGGTTATTCGGCGTAATGGGAACGTCAATAATTCTTGCATCATGAATACACAAGTGAAGGCTGTTGATGTTTAAAGCACTGTTACTGAACCAAGCACAACCCACACTTTTCCAAGCAACTGATGTGATGCATGATGTTTCTGCAGTTTTAACTGCTACCAAGGGATTTCTAGTAAGTCAGCACCGAGTGAGAACGGAGACATTTTTCATCAGCAGGTGAATGACCAGATCAGAGGTGACTATAGTAAGTAGCAAAATCTTTATCGTTACTTTAACTACACAATCAATAGCAGATAAAATGCTTCTGAAGCAGCTGTGAGTTGTAGCCAGATAGTTTATGTGTCAGAAAGAAGCACAGCCTGTTGACTCAGTTCAGTGCATGTAGGTGGAGGACTAAAAGCCCAACGACACTGTTAGTACACATTTTTTAATAACATGGCACAATTTACATAACAAGTTTAAATGAGGAGCATGCTGAAGATTCAGTCGCTTCATTTTTTTCTCATTTATGTACATGATCTAGAAAGACTTAATTTTTTCCCCTGTACATGGTAAACAGCAAAAAGTTTCATTGAACAATCTTTTTGAAATATGTATTGACTAACCACTATGGCTCCGGTGGACATTTTTATGTTGGATTAAAAAACACTGCACAACAGGATATCACAGTTTGAAGCGCACAACTAAACCTTCAGTGGACTACTAAAATAGAACTCTGTTCATTAGAAACAAACTGTCCATAGTTTAGACTTGCTTTTTTTGTCTTTTGATTTTGCAGGTACAACAACTTAACACTGTAATACACAGTTTGACCAACAGAACCTACTGTATTTCCAAAACATTTACTTTACACTCCTTCCACAGGGCCAATGTGCTGTCATGGTGTTTAATGTGCTGCCTTCTCCCCAGAACAAGACTGGAGGTAAGACGGGGGCAGGGGTGTATATGTTTTGTGCTGCTGCCTTTTTACATTAAAGGCCTTTCAAGGGCAATAGTTCATTAACTGTTCCTAGGATTGTCACCACAATTCCATCATATCTGAGAATGTAATTCTCAAAAACTACCTTTTTGTTCAATTCAAATTGCTACCCACAGATCCTGCATGGATCAGTTAAAGCTTGGAGCTGTCTGCAAGGACCCAGTGTTTGTCCAGTCTGAGTTGTGGAGGGAATGCAGCGTTTTGTCCTTTACTGGTGCACAGTCGGTAGTGGTGAGAAGGCCAGCTTTCCGAAAGGGAGCCCAGACATTTGTTGCATAGTTGAATAGATGGTCTCTGGTAGTATGTTAATTGGCTGTGTCAACCAAAAATAAAAGTGGAAATAGCAAAAAAAGCACATTCTGTATCACTGCCTTAATGCTCCTCTATTTACATTTTTCAAAGTAAAGCTTTCAAAACACTCTTTTGCATATTTGTACCATGATTTTTAATCCATAGAGAGTGAGCACAGCAACTGTACATGTTATCTACACACTGCTGTCCGTCAGTGCTAAAGGACCTATACATTCCATTTTTACTCCACGTCACTATACAAGAGAGATGCACACAAAAAGCTGGAGCAACTGAAAAGAAACTCTTAAAAATGCATTTTGTTCCATGATTATTGTCTTGTTGTAGTTTTATACAAAAACAGTTCATTGGGTGGGTATGTCTCTGCCCACAGACGTTATTCACAGCTATGATACAGTCTTGCTTTGCCCAAAGCTAAGTGCTTGGTGTGAGTTCAGGGTTAGTGAGGCACAAGGCTAAAGGGAGTCTGCTGAGGCTCAGCTCACCGCGCCTCAATGTCTTTGTGAGCTGGTCTGTCTCTGATATCTGTGGCCAGGGGAGTAGTCCGTCTTGGTGAGCCGGGCCGGGCGCCCAGTGTGGGAATGAGAGGAGGTGGGGCACTCAGAGAGGCGGTGGGTGGCGTTTTATTCAGGGAGTCCAGGGGCTATGAGGCCAGGGGCAGGGTGGGGGAGGTGTCCATCAAGGGCAGGATGGTGCATTGTAGGGTGGAGGCGCCCGTGCTCATAGTCCTCTCTGAGCATGTTGAGGCGGTCACGCTCCTCCAGCTGGGCACGCTCCTGCTCTCTCCTCTGCTCCAGAGCCAGAGGGTGGGCGTGGTCACGATTAAAGTCATGTGGCTCACGCTCCCTGTATGAGCGCTCTGCCTCATAGAGGCGTGGTGCTGCCAGCCGGTGCAGAGGGTCATTCCTTAGCAGTAAATCCCGGGCCAAAGGGTCTCGTCTGTGAATGTCCAGGCCTCTGTAGGGGTCCCTCATAGGGTCCCAGTGGAAGGCCGGGTAGGGAAACCTGTCAGCTCCTGGGATGGGGCTGATACCCATGAAAGGCGCCACCACCCGAGTTCTCTCCAGACTGCTCATGCTGTTGATGGGGTGAACACCAGCTATGCCCATGGGTACAGGCATTGTGGAGGGAGGGTGGAGGTTTGGTGTGGAGGGTGCCTGTGTTGGGTGCTCACTTGACCTCTCTGTAGCTCCGTCCTGCTCCTCCTTTCTCTCCTCCTTCACCTTCACCTCACTGTTCTTCTTCTGGTGCTCATATGGCAGCTCTACCTTCTTCTCCAGGACCTCCCGGCTCAGGCTGCTGTTGGGACGTTCTAGGCTGGTCTGCCGAACGTAGGGTGATGTGGTCCCCCTGTTGGACACTTTGTCCTCTGATACTCGGTTGTCATGGATGACAGGAGTGTCTTTGTCACTGTGCTGGTTGTCTTTGAGCTTATG
>NW_018128004.1:1595503-1596462 GCF_001952655.1 Monopterus albus | reverse complement strand
TCTTTCCCTGTCTTTTGCCTTGCTCTCCTTGTCTCTCTGAGATTCTCCCGAAGCAGGAGGCAGGTGACTCCTGTGGTGTTCAGGAGGCCGGTTGTGGCTAAGAAGACTGATGGGGTTAACAGGGACTGGGGATGGATGACTCGGGTGACGCTTTTCTGCAGAGTCCCTAGAAATACAAAAAGGTTCCCCTGTCAATACCAGTAAGCTGTTGTCCAATAGAGTAACTGTATTCTGCAGGTTTTTGTTTATTGATTAAATTTGGAATAAAAGCTGAAAAATCTTTCCAACAAAGAAAATTAAAAGCTAACAAATTCAAAAATGTACATTCACTCCAGTCTGTCTACGCCAAGTATTCTTCTAGCGATCTAAACTACAGTTGAGGTAATCACTTTTCGCCACTTCTTTTTGCTGTACTGTACCCACCTGTCCTTGTCATCTTTACCGACCATCGAGTCCCGTTTGTCAGAGTCCCGGTCCCTCTCGTGGGAACTGACTGAGGTGCTCCTCTCAGAGTCTCCAGGTTTCAGCCAGGGTGGTGGTGTGGGGAAAGAGGGCGGTGTACGGTGCAGGCGGTTCCATGGCTCCTGGTGGTTGCTGTTACTGTTGCTATTGAAGTGCTGCTGTGCGTTTGGGCCATCTTTATGGCCGAACACTGAGTTGGCCGCTGTTAGGGATTCAACACGTGGAAAAGACATGGCAGGACACAAGTTAAATGCGTATCTCGACATCTTGTTCTGATCTGTTGTTAAATTCTAGTTTGCTGATGTTCTTATTCAGTGCAAGTAACAGTAATTGAATTTTGGGTTACTAGACTGGGGACACTGCAAACAGCAACCATGAAAGGCTTATTCCAGTCAGTGTTTGTTATGCAGTTAACAGTTACCAACTGTATTATTCATGAGGCTGAAACTCACTTAATGCTGGATTTCCCAGCCCTCCGAAGGCTGATGAACTGAGGG
>NW_018128004.1:1552834-1595468 GCF_001952655.1 Monopterus albus | reverse complement strand
GAGAGATGACATTCAACCATGCAGACAGTCAACATCCTAATTTTCCTTTTTCAGAATGAGACGGATTAGGACTGAAATGAAGACTCCTCTTACCCAAGTGCGATGCTGGGGTGAGGAAGTTTCCAGGATGATGTGGCGGATGGCCAAAAGGACCTGCTGATGGGTGTGTAGGACCTGAGGAGGGACAGACAAAAGGCATCAGCCACTGACTGTGAGCATGTATGTTTATTCTTCACCTTGCAAAAAAGGCGAAATTCAAGATCTACTTACTATCTTTTCCTGGAGCCATCAGCTCGAATGTGATCAGTAAATAATATGGACCAGTGTTATCCCATTACAGATGCATCATAATCATACCGAATAGATATTGTCCATTTAAAGAGCATTAACAAATGTTGTACCTTTTAATCTGTAAAATGTCCCAGTCGTATCTTTGTCAAAATTGGTAAAAAAAAAAAAAAAAAGGACATTAAGGGGCCCATATCAAAAATTATTGCTCTGTATATGTTGTGTGCAAAATAGAAATATCTGATATCCGCAAAATATTGAACTTCAGCAGTAAAAAGATGAATCAGAGCAACAGAAAAATGACTGAATTGGTTGCACCTAAACACTCATGAAACACTAAATGACAGGAGCAAATAACTGCTTTAGTGATGTCATGACTAATTGATTAATCAGCTTAAATTGAGTTGATTATTCAACCTCAAAAAATGATTCCTCTTCCTCATCTGGGGAAAATCACAAGATGTGGTTAAAAGCTGAAGGACCAAATAAACAGCCCTTAAATAAATCACTAATATTCAGTAGCTTCACTCTTTTTCCAAACTAAGTGTTGTGGTATAACCAACAGGAGACCAGTGAGGTGAGAAGTGATTTTGGTGACACTAGACTATAGATAGTCCCTGCCCACTTGTCTTGTTCATTGCTGTGGGTGTGTCTGAATGAAGCCCTGAGGAAAGTGATGATTTCAGTTCCCTATGTCTGAATGACAGCCATCACTTTAACAGACAGACAGATGAAGCAGCAACATGCTGCAGTGCCATCTCAGCCGAGAACAGAGATGTAAGCATTCAGCCCTCACGAATATTCGCAGATGATTACTACCAAAGCTCCAGATCCCAAAAAGTGGCATTCAGGACAGCCCTAGGAGGAAGTTTGAATCATTGTTCGTGCACATATTCAGAAATTAGTTGACTAAAGTGAGATGCACTACACTGATCTTCACACTGATTGGTATTATTTCCATATAGTAGATAAATTCTTTTGGTTTTAATGTCTTTGCTTGTTCACATCTGAACCCAGAAACAATCATGTGAACAATAACGACTCACTCTGATCAGCAGATTTGCTGCAGGTGTATGTCAGGGGCTACTGTTAACACATACTGATACATACTGACCTGCAGCAGAGAAGAGCGTGGCAGGCCGTGCCAAGTCGCTGGGGTGATGGATGGCACCGAAGAGGCTGGGGCCCGGAGGTCGACTCAAGAACTCAGGCTTGAGGCCAAAGTCTAGCTTGTGAGGGTCAACCTGCATCTGCTGCTGGAAGACGCCAGAGCGACAGAGAGAAATGTGTGTAAAACCCCTTTATACACACATTTTATAGATTATGGTAAGTAAATTACTGCAAGTGACTTCTGTAAGTGTTGTTTATCTTGCTCGTAGGCACCTTGGAAGTCAGGAGTCAAACCCGAGACCCTCCAGGGACAAGAGTGCCCCTGAATGCCAGGTTACACTCATTACAAAGCTGTCTCCCTTTTATAACTTCAAAGACTGGTTATGGCTGAAGAAGCCGTACAACTTAAACCACTTGTCATTTTAATGGTTTGAAGAGTATTTTGTAAATGTAGTCAGTGCAACAGCAGAATGACTTTTCACAAATGTCCAATCCCAATCACGAGTACAGAGGTTCACTTCTGTCTTCACAATATACTTTTGACTAGAGAACCACCAATTCAGAGACGTGCTGATAAAAGTCAGAAATGATGACTCTTTGAAGTAGTTAGTTATTCAAGACAGCAATTTTCTCCTGAAGATTTTTCCAGTTGAACAACTACACTGTGTCCAATGTCCATACCTCACATCAATTCTGAGCAGGTTTTTAGCGTCTACTGTGTTCACACTGGAAAATTGACAAACTGCACTGAAAACAGTGAGTGTGCAAACTAAAAAAACACTGAGTGTGCTGTTGCTGGACACTGTTCTCCCAAATGGGGGCAGATCAGCTCCTCAGAAATGACTAGTCAATGTTTGGAATAACATTTCACTCTTTTAGAGAAGTGTAACTGTCTTGTACTTCTAAAGGTTTGATTGTCTTTGCATGGTTACACATTACATAAAAACTATGTTCACTACTTGTATACTAGTTTAGAGATAGGTGTACTCTGTGATAGTTAGTATGTGAACTAAATTGGAACCCAGCTTCCATTAGCTAGTGTTAATACTAGATGTGCTGAGCGAAGAGTCACTCACCTTTACTTTCTGCTGGTGGTGGTATATCTGCCAGGCGATATGGACATGCATGGCACACCACTTCCCTGGTTTCTGCAAACACCAGACAAAAACATTACTCTTCATTGACTTCATGTCCCAGATGCAAGTTAAAATAATAGTTTGCAATTTACACGTTCAAAGATAACTGTGTGGTGAAGTGAGCAGTATTTCACTTCACTAAATCATTACTTTAAAAGCTTTTGTCTGAAAGCTCCGATGTGCCTGCTGTTCAGTGTATTTTACACACACAGTTCTACTGCCGTATTGTCAATGAACATTATTATTTCTTAATTCTCCCATGATCGATAAACTTTGTCATCATACAATGATTTTGAATGGCCAGATGACATGAACACATCCTACCCTTCCCATTTATTTACAGCTAAGTTATCTGAAAAGGTAGTAACACCTTTTTTCTCAGTTGCTTTAGTACGTTTCTCATATCAGAAATTGAATTCTCTAATCTATTTGTTCAACCTCCATATCATCCACTCACTTGTGCACAGCATACTGTATAAACAATTTCACACTGTTTTGAACAAAGTGAAAATGCATTGAAAATAATTATGTACAACTTTCTGCTGTTTCCTGTATTATCAGTTTCTTATGTCTTGTTAATCAGGATATATTACACAGGGTCTCTGTTGAATAGTCCAACCTCCCAAAACTCACTACATCTTAGATGAAGGTGGAGTGAAGTGAGGAAAGATAAAGTGAACTGGTATCTTCCAGCTTCTGATTGACCGATCACACCTGATCCAGGTAATCAGCAGTGAGTAGGGTCCAGAGAGTTGGTAAACAAGCAGGGCGGTGGCACTTGAGGAATGGGATTGCCTACCCCTGTTGCCTACCCAATGACACAAGGACTTGTCATTCTGAATTTTGAGCAATTGAAGGGCTTTTGCTGATTTTTTTCCATTGTGTGGTGCTGTTTGTATGACCCGTTTTAAAAAATGCTCTTACTGTTTTTAGCAAATGTTAAGGATGATTCAAGAACTGTATCAAAGTGTTGCAACCCAGCTCATTGGGGAAAAGGTAAGTAACAGATGGAAACGGTTAAGTGAAGTTTAAATAGTATTAAAAAATGATTGGGGTGCTTTTTTTCAAATAATAAATGGCCACAAAAGGGCCCAAATAAATCTATCAAAGATAATGAAACAAAACCACGAATGAAGAAAATATGAAACGAGCATCTCATAAATTCCTGAGTACAATGTACATGGATGAGTAATCACTGAAAGTGAATCCAGAAAGCAGAGTACAAAGTACTAGTAAACAAGTAGACACTAAAAACTATTGTATACGCAAACATTTCTGAGCATGTTTTCACATTGCCTTTACAGTTCATGGAGTGTAGACTTAAGGAGCATTTAAAATTAAAATAACGACACAAAGTGCAAAGAGGAAAATGGAATAAATACTTTGAGGCCAGTACATCAGTTGAGGATTTGGTCTATGATAGTGATGGTGTTATAGCAAGTGAGAAGTGTACAGCAATTATAGCTGGTGGTTTGAATCATCTTGTTTGAAGGTGGACAAACTATCACGTGATGTATATTTAAAGTTAAATTGCACTTCCACATGCAGATGCTGCACTATTCTCCAAAATAAGCCCTGCTGTGGCAAAGCTAGCACACTCCGCTTCCACGTTCACCACTCATTTAATTAAAGACACTATCCATTAGTAAAAACCCTTGAAGGCATCCATTATTGTATTGCTGTTATGTGCGTGTGCGTGCGTGAGAAGGTGCAGAGAGTAAGCACTCACCCTGAGAATGGGCCGAAATGGATCTGTTAGCTACAATGAGAGAGAGGGAGGAAACAAGGCCAAGTTAGTTCAGTTATGCATCAGAATGGTTCTCATTTTTTCAATTTTGTCTCTAAACTACATTTAAATGTTAAAACTTTCCTTTAAAATGAAGCATAACACATGTGGTAAACCCAAATAACAGGCAGGAACACAAGCAGACAGGCTATGTTGTCTACAAACTAACTGCATATAAATCCTTTACAGTGACTTAATTCAGTGTTAAAAACCATCTGATGACTCAAAGGCTTATGTAACATACAGACTCTTTAAAGCCTCTGAGAGGGTATAAGGGTGACCTCTGCACCCTTATACTCTTTGCAACAGTGTTGTGCGTATGTGCTCCTACCCTGGGGTCCTTCTGTAAGAATGTGTGTGGGACGGCTCCAGGTCGTGTGGACACATCCAGAGGATTAGAGGTCTAGACAGCACCAGACAGAGTAGAACAATATTCTCTGTAAATAAGTCATTTTGTGTGTTTCTAACTGTGTGAATGGGGGCGTGTGGTGGTGTCCATGTGTGTCTTACTTTGGGCTGAAAGGCACCCTGCAGCGAGCCGAAGGGCCCAGTTGGAGGGATGACAGGGGGAAGGCCAGACATGGCCGGCGGGTAGGAGTGGAAGAGCTGAGGAAGAAGAGAGAGAGGTTTAAGGATGTTCAGTCAGTGAGGTACAAGACAACAGCTGCATTAGGCAGAGATGGAACAAACAGGATGTGGTGACGGATGAATCTCAACATTCAACGAGAATTTTCCAAGACTGCTTTACACGGAAAGTTACAGATGACGGCCTCTATGTTTCACAAGATGCAGAGTTTATAAAATATTGCCAGTGTGTTAAAGTAAGACTAAACACTCCTTTGATAGGAAATCTCACATGTGATACAAGCAAAAATCATGTAAACCAAACAAGTGCTCAAGGCCTCCATCAATTACCCCGTCAGTCACATTAGCCTTAGTGGAAATAGAGACTTTTCATGTTTCTGAACTTGCTAGTGCAATAGAATTATTTAAGCTTGGGTTGCCAGAATGAGTTACTAGAAGTGCTTAAGAATATGCTGGAAGGATTTATATGCAAGTTGTTCCCCTGTGCGTCACGTTTTAAGACGTCACCATGTTACATAGAGAGGAAAAGGCTTTGGGGTATTTGCTGTTCCTACAAAAAGAACAAGAAATGAAGCGCTTTTCAAACAGACTAGCAAACCGCTGCAAAATCACATGACTTTATACATATTAAAATCACTCTTATCTCTAAAGGACAGGTAATAAGAAACTGTGTTGGCACCCTTGGCTGTGTGGAAGTTTCAGCAAACACAGTAGAAAGAACCAACATTTAAAGCAAGTCCCCTTAGTGAGCACGCCACTGCTGTTAGTAGAAAAATATAAATGAAGAGCAGGAAACACGACAAAAATATAGTATTCCTCTGGCAATAGTGAAGTCTTCTCTGTAAACCACCACTGTCTCTTTCTGTATTAATTTCTATGCAATTTCACCGTTACATGCACACCCAATAAATCTTGTGCTCCAAGGCCTGAGCATCCAGCATTGGTTTCATTAATCACAACATTTACTGGGGCTGAAGGGTGAAATGGTACAGCTAAGCTGCTTACATTAGGAAGTGGAAGAACTATTGCATGGAATCTACTACTTGCCTACACACACCCCCACACACACCCACACAGAGTGCTATAACACAGTCTCACATGGGCTGGAATGGCATAATGGGCAAGCAACAAACTGCTCTGCAGGGACATAGTACACAGCAGGAAACTCACACTGTGTCTGTAGAAGGGGTCTACTTTTGTTGGATACTTGTCAAACTGTAGGAGAAATGAAACAGAGCTAAGTACAGACATGGAGAGAAGACATGACACACATACTGTCACAGAGTTGAATGTGTCCTGTTTCAGGGTCATTTTAGGCCAGCACCAAATACATCACAATCTGAATCTGAGAACTATGAGCATGCTTACAGCCTGAGATTATGATTAAAGGTATAAGTTGTCAACTGAGAATTGAAGTCAGACCGGTTTCATCCTCCCCTTTTCATGATCATCTGCAGGCCTTATAAACCAGTGCAGTCGCTCTCTCGTTTTAGTGGTGCAGCACAGACTCAGGGCGAATGTTTCCCCAGTCAAGACTAAACGCTGCAGCTATAAAGAAGCTTTTTATGGCCTCATTAGCTGTTGGAGGCCTCGCTGTGCTGCCTTTGAGGTATCATCAGAGCCAACTGAACTCTCCGTGTGCCAGGCAGTTACAAATATATGTGTGTGTGTATTTTAGGTCCAGTCTGTGGTTTCCCCCAACAAAAGCATCAGGGCTCTTATAATTGCATTTGCAATTAATGAAAAGCCCCAAACGGGACCAAATGATGTCATTAAATTCAGAATGCATTAAGTGTATTATGTACTGAAAGCAGGTTCTGAAGTTAGCATGCTCCGGGCAAGTTATTTCTAATAATTACTATAGAGTGCTAGAACATACCAGAGAAAACACCAGAAAGTCTTTCTGGGAGAATCAAAGCATAACTGTGGCATGGACAGACACACAATCGTCACCGAAAGGCCACCATAAAAACTAACAGGTCCCTATAACATACACGTCAAACTGTGTTCATTCTCAAAAGTCATTATTAGAAGACCCCTTCCACCCTCTCCGACCCAACACAGTTGCGTTCTACTTATCCTCACATTTCTGGCAGGGGTACGCACCATGGGCGGTGCTGGGGTGGGCATGATGGCGTGGGGGAAGGGCGTGAAGGTATGCTGGTGGGTGTGCTGGTGGGTATGTTGGTGCTGATGCTGGTGTTGATGCTGGTGTTGGTGGAACTCAGTGCGCAGGTAGGGCGGGGGGCCCAGCGAGGCGCCGCGGTCGGCGCTCTGGGAGGCCAGGAAACGGGTGTTGAGCTCCTGGCGTAGAAGGTCTTGCTCTGAGAAGAGTGAGAGTTTGTTAATGAGGGGAGGGGGAATGTGAAAGGTACCTTTACAGCATTTTGGCACAACAGACTCCAAACAGATACATTAACAGCCTCAGACTGTACTGTTTTCTCACAGACCTCCATATGATTTAGTAGATTTTTGTGTGATTGCAGCACATAACTTGTTCTTTTAACTTTTTATTAATTATTATTTTTATGCTTCTTCCATGGGACACTTCGACATCCCACATACTGGCAGCTAGAACCATGGTTCCCTTTCTGACATGTTTGCCTAATGTTTGCCTGTTAACGTAGCTTGTACTTATATCTGTATAATACATACTTTGTATAATTAATTAATTATTTGTTTTCTAATGAATATTGTTTTATTAGTAATCCATCAATATCACTATGCATGCTAAAATAGTCAAACATGGTACGCAGGTGCCCCATGTGGAAGTACTCAATATTTTGAAATGTTCTCAATAGCGCTGCCATGTGGCTCTAATCCTGTAACATTTCCACACTCTGCTACTCCCACATGCTTCCAGCTAAAAGGATGCTTCCACTTATAAATTGTTCAGCTAATTAAATATCCCAGCAACAGTGGCTGCAGTCATGCATTTTTATCAGGAAATGCACACACACTGATTAAATGTTACTTAGTGTGGTGTGTATGACAAAGTTCTGAAAGACAAAACTGTTACACTTATTTATCTAAGACACATTCTTGGTCATTTAATTATATGAAATTAAAGTGTTCTCATTCTGCCAGGTCCTGGAAGCCGCTCAATGACCCCAAGACTAATGTATGTCAGTCATCAAATAGAAAACAGTGTCAAAGTTATTACATAAGGAGAGAGAGAGACAGTCAGGAAATGACTGATTGCCAGTACCATCATTTTAAATTTAGCTAAAGCTCTGAGTGACTAGAACTGTGACTGCCTCAACTGATAAGCTACAGCCTCTCTGAGACAACAAAATACAGCATGTTGTCCTAATAACCTCTGCTCAGCCTGTTGAAAAACTGTGGATTTCATGTAATCACTGACTTTTTCCTAAATTCAAAATCTTACCCCTTGTATTCCTTAGTGACTCAATACAATATTTTCTGCATTCCTCTAAAGCTTTACTGAGCTGGGATGGAATTTTATCTTTATAAAAACATTCATTGGTACCTTCTGAAACAAAATCCATCTTGCTCTGGTCCATATAGCCCAAACATTCCTCACACTATTCCAATTCTAGGAACATTGAAGGTGAACCCCCCTTTTCGTCCCACACTGACCCTGACATTTAGCTCAGCAGAACTGGACAAGATGTGCCTGGGGTCTGTAATCACATATGCTCTCTGACTTGTGGATGGATATTACCGGTGTTTACAGAGTGTGAACTTGAACTGTGCACAGTGACTATGAACACAAAAAATTTCAGGCATGGAGTACGTGTGGATAATCTCGAATTCAACTGCTTGTTTCTTTAAATAATTACCAGAGTGACATTCTATCTGTCCATCTGTCTCCGTATCTCAAATGCTTTAAAATTATATGCTGCTTTGTACCTCTCACATGTCTTCACCATCCTGGCAACCTGATACAGCAACTGTCTAAAATAAGAGGCTGTTTTTTTTGTTTTGTTTTTTTTTGGTCAGCCTCATGCACATTCCTCTGCCACACCATACGGGGGCAACTCAAGCTGGCAGCTTGAGTTGTTTACCTGAGTAAGCACTCCCAGCAGCAGGATGTCCAGGTACTGGCAGGGTGCTAGACGTCAGTGGTGGTGGTGGAGGCAAGGCCGCTGGAGGAGCGAACATATTGGGGTGATGTGGGTGCGGCGAGGACTGCAAGGCAGGGGGGAAGCTGTGAGGGGTGTTCTGGTTAGCTGCCAGGGGCAGGGGGAAGGTGGAGGCTGTGGCTGCTGCAGGAGGAGGTGGGTGGTGGGGGAGGTGCAAGGGGGGAGCAGGGGGACCGTGGGGCTTGGTGCCTGGGGTGCTGCTCCTACTGCTGCTGTAAAGAGAGAGAGAAAGAAATGGAGAAATATTGAGAAAGTAGCCAAGTTAAACCAGCACGATCAGTCAAAATTAGCACTTGTTCCTCCACATCCCAACTCAGTGTTTACACACCTCAACTGTCCTCCATTTACAAACGCCTCCCTGCTTCTCTCATGCTTCACAGAATCCAGAGCAAACATGATCCGCGAAAGCACCACATTCGCAACACCCTCGAATGCAAATAAACCACTGCTGGCAGGCATAACAGAGCAAGCATCTGTCTTTGAACAGCTTCTGTTAAGGCACTTACTACAGAGCCAGGTAGTGAACATGTGCACTGGAAATGGGATGAGAGGAAGAGAGGATGTGTATGCAAACAGTCTTTTGTAGTGTGTGTGGGTTTTCCCCAGGGGCAGTCACACTGCCTGCGTCTCCACAACTCTACACACTAAGCCTAAAAGCTCATTTGCAGTGCTCGCTCTTCGCTGTGGGCCCCAGTTGTGATTATTCACAGTTGGTGCCAGGCCCTGTTGCTGCTGGCAGGGCTGGCACAGAGAGGCAAGGCAAAGTCCTGAGAGCCTACAAGGCAGAGCTGTTGTTGGGACTGAGTGGGTTCTGAAGGAGTGAGCCTGGAATCTTAAACTGGGGGAGGGAGCATCATATGCCTCAGTGCTTCTCAACAGATGTAGGACATAACAGCCTAAACTTGGCTGTACACAAGCACTAATGTTGTTATTTTGAGTTATATTAAAAATTACTGTAATGATGGTGTATGTGAAAATAACTAAGACATGGGAATTTCACAGCTCTCATCAATAAACTAACTATGGTACTGATTTAAGTTTGTACTAAACTACTGCACATAGTGTCAGTATAAATGATGGGGGTCTGGAATGTACACAGACACTGTTGGTGGCTAATAAATCACAGGCAGTCTGTGGCCTTTTTGTTCCATTGCTAATAATCAGTGCTGCTGTTTGGCTTCTAGCTCTCCATGATAAAAGAAAGTAGCATTTTCAAGTGTGCATGAATAGTGTGAATGACTAACTGTTTGTACTGCACCGCATGCAGTTTTCTGCATTAGAATACAAGAGGACACGCGAGATGTGAATATTTTGGTTTGACAGAAATTAACTTTACCTGTGACCGTTGAGGCTGAGGCTGTTGTAGGCAGAAAGAGGCCGGGGGTGGCAGTGCGACAGAGGCCCGTGGGGCCCTGGCTGACTTGGGTGTTGTTGGTGAGGGTGATTAGTTGGGAGGGCAGGGGATGGTGGATGTGGGTGAAGGCTGGGTGTGCGGGTGTCTGAGGCCTGGGGAGAGCCTCTGAACGTGTGGGTAGGTGGGTTGAGGATGGAGCCTGGGCAGGGCCGTTAGTCTGGGCCCAACGAGGGGACAGGGGCTGGGGAAGGGACAGCTGTGGCTGGGGCAGAGGGAGGGGTTGTGGGGGCAGAGGCTGATTGTGGGTGCTGGATGCAGGAGGCTGTGGGTCTCTGCAGCTCTCCTGGCTCCGCTCTTGGCTGCGCTCTAGGCCTGACACCTTGAGGAGGCCTGGGCCATGAGGCTCCTGGCTGCCATTGGTAGAGAGTACATCGATGCCAAAATCTGGAACTGTGGGAAACAAGTGACAAGTAACAGTGACAATTGTGAGTTTCCAAGTTGGCAGTCCAAATAAGCAAAATGTTAAAAACAATCAAAAAGCATTCATTCTTAATGATATATTGGTGAAAGCGAAAGCCATACAGTTTAGAAGGCTCGTGGCTGCCTGTCAAACATAAAGAGCTGAACATCTGTGCTTGTTTTGTGTATACATGTATACGCATAATGCCCCCCTTTCCTCAGGTAAATGAACACTCTAATAACACAGATGATGTGTGTGTGCTGAAGGCCTTTTGTAGCCTCGTGTCTTTCTAACTGCCATCTCTACTGCCAAGCTTAGGGTGTGCACTTTGAGCTGACACTTTGGTGCTGCACAAACTAACATATACCCCCCCCCCTCTTCAACCTTGTACTGACATGCCTGGCCAGGGTGTACAGCTGAGGTAATGCACCAGCTCCTAAGCCTCTTCACTCAGCATTCAGCTCTGTCGCTGGGGAGAGACTACACAACTGAAATGTGTTTTTCCTGTATTGACTCTATACATTAGTATCAAACACTAGGTTTGTTTAGGGATTCTTTTATTTTGTTCAACAAATTAAATGTATTCTGATCAGATTTGTTAATGAGGCAGCATATAAATGCAAACTGTAGCTGAATTGCAGGTTGGCTTGTGCATTTGCAGTGTCAGGCTGCTGTTGCCTTTCATCTCTTTCACTTTCTGCAAAGAAGTTACTTCACCCCCCCAAAACTGTACAGTAAATGATATTTATCTTTGGAAATACTGGTGTTTGTTCTTCACCACGTGCTAACTAGCTCCAGAGTGAGGACAGAGTGTATATTAAAGGACACCGCAGGATAACAACACAACATTCATTAATTCACTTTGACATATAGCATGAAATACGGCCGCGCCTTTAGCTTGCTGTTGGACAAGGTGCACATTAATTCTATGGACTTTCAGTAATTGCAGAAAACCAGCAGCTACCTGCCATTAGTGGCCCTGTTGGACTACATTATGTCCAAGGTGTGAATTAATCCAAAGAATGAGTAATAACTGCTGTATAATGTTTAAGTCACACAGAACAATAGCTAATAAGCTCCATCCTGGGTATTTCTCCTCAGGGACCATCTACTACAGAACAAAGTGCTCAAAAACCACCAGTCAGCTTGGCTGCCTCAGAGGCAGAGAGGCTCATGGGGGATGACAGTGCATACAGACGGTGTAATTAAGTCTCCCCAGGCCTCAGGGAGGTTTAGGAGAAGGAGCAGGGATGCCTCCTCCCCCTTAGTGAAGCTGGCTAAATCCTTTACCTGCCAAAGAGGTGTAGATGAGACCCAGTTCCCCTGGGCTGAGACAGCAGCTTGTACAGCAGAGCTGCAGCCTGTCACAGCGGGCTTCCATCTCACTGGCTCACTGCTCCCTCTAGACCAACTCCACTGGGAACAGGCTAAGCTAATAAGGCTCTATGAGAACCTCTGTCCATTAGGATTAAAATACTAAGTGAGGTGCACATGATATCATAGTTAAGGGTCAGAGGAGGTCAATCCTAATGCATGATCAAAATCAATATCTACAATAACAGCTAATGACCCTGCTCTCTGTGGGAGAGCATCCTTTTGCCATGATGACGTGTATTTGCAGTAGCTGCTGTTAGCTGCCATTGAGCAAGTGGAGAACAAAGTTCTCTGATAATGCAGATAATGACCCTAACCTAACATAGAAACTATATTTTTTCTTTGGCAGTTTGCACACAAACCATCTTTGTCAGTGAACAAGAAAGCCTAGCAGCCCTTAAATCATTTCCCATTTCTTCATCCTTGTCAATCTTCTCCAATTACAAATGATTTTACTCGTCATGAAAGACTGCTGCTGACAAACAACTCCACCACAACATACTGTATGGGAGAGGAGAAATTCCCAAATCTCAAGTCTCCCGCTGCACCTCTGAGTCCCAGAGGTCCATGGCTTGTTTTGAGAATGTGCTAACACACTAAAAAAGAAGGTGTCTATTGTGGTCGTAATGAAGACTCCAGGGCCAGGTGGAGCGGGGATGAGGAGGAGAGGAGAATACACCAGCTTCCCTCCCACAAGGGTTCATTTGTCAGTCTTCTTCATCCCTAGAAACAAATAAGCACAATTCCCTCTTGAGTTACTCAAAATAAGGATCCCTGCTGTTTCTCCTCGTTTCAGCAATGTTGTGGTTTCTAACTAGCATGCACTGCTCGGAGTGTTAAGAGTAGAGAATGAGGCCCGTGGGTGTGTGGGTTAGTCAGGGAGGCAAGAGCTACAGGCCGGATTTAAGAGGTGAACAGGATACAGAAGGGCTTTGTGGGGGTCAGCTGAGTGTATGTGTGCACAGGAAAGCCAATTATGAAGGCTGGATGTCAGGGGACCGGCCATGGGGCTTAAGGGGATAACTCATTATCCCGGAGTGAGCCATCTCCTACTGTTCACAGTGTATTAGCTGCATACATCACTCCTGCAGATTTGTATCTCTCTACATGGCTAGAGCTACACTGCCGCATGTAACCATTAGACAGGCTCCAACTTTGATCTGACTGAACTGAATCTAATGTGATTACATTAAAATGAAAACAGTATAGCAAATCTGGATAAAATAAACTCCACCCCTTAAAACTGCAATAAACCATCACATAACTGATCAGTTCATTGGCATGCAGGCCTCTTTCCTGGACAATCTGTCAGTTCACCCTTGTCGTTACTATCCTGCAGCAGACCACAGCTCATTAGGGCCACACAGCTGTATTTATAGTCAGCTTTTTAATGTGTTGCTAATATCTCATTGAGTCTGCATGGCTAACAGTCCTGTGTATGGGTTGCTCAATGGCTCTTCATCAGCATGGTATTTGGATTGGTGCAACCGTGTGAGGCACAAATGGCTCAGATCTTTGAACCAATCTTTGCACTGGGCTAACATCCACCGAGGGAGTGACAGGAGGCCTGTCAAAGTGACATGAACCACATTAGGTAGTTTAATTTGTTGCTAGGTCATTAGTTTAGTACCTAAGGAGATTCATTTAGCACATTATATTTATATAATTTATAAGCTCTGGCAGGTCAGCACCTGTCATCCTAATCTCTCTCTCTCTCTTATGTGATTGTGGGTGGATCCGACAGCCTACACCTGGGCCTGAGATGTCCTGACAAATTGATGGCTATCAGGGCCTCTGCGACATCCCAGGCCTCCATCTTTTGCTGTCAGCCCTTCTGTCCCATTGTCCTCAAAATAACACCTCAACACGGTCTAAACCCTCACTCTTGTTTATGGGATCTCATCCAGGCAGGGGGTCGCAATCACACTAAACCAACAACCTAACACATAGCAGCAACCACAAGACTGACAGCTGATCCACAGCCACTGTGTGTACTTCGCACACTCAGCACTGAGCTGAGGTGAAATGCAGTGAGCTTTGTGCCTGACACAGACCTAGTGAGATAAGGCCAGTGTATGACCAGCTCACAGAGCCTTATTTTCCTGTGGTAAGAGTTTTCAGATTCTCTACTGCAAAAAGTAGCCCATTATAAGTAAACATTCTGAATCAGAAATAATTATCAGCAAAATGTGCTTTAAAGCAATACTATGTAACTTTTAAATCTACATTGTTTCTCATATAAAACTAAAATTAGATTTCCATGCAATAAATGTAATTCAGTAAACCCACCGTTACTTTTTTTACTTTACTTAATTCCTACTTTTTCTAAAATGGTTGGGTACAACCACGTTTCAGTTTTTCCTGCCGAGAACAAAGGTTTGGATGTAAAGGCAACATTCCATAACAGTAGGTGGCGGTAGTGAGTCGCATAATAGTTTGCCAAACTAAGTATGTAAATTAATGTCATTATTTATTTATTTATTCAGTGGAGGCATACGTAATAATAAGTTACAATAACTACCTCAAAGTCCAGGATGACCGGGTTTGTTTTTGTCATAATGCTACCACAAAAGTAACTGCAGTTGTTGCCAGACCTATCCAGTAGCTTTTATTCATCAGCACCTGTGATCAACAACATAAGAAGTGGCTTGTTAGCTCATCCATATGTAACCAAAAATTGAGACTACCAGACCTTAGACAACATTCGCAGCTTAGCTGTGTGTTGACGACACACACTACCATCCAGAGGATAGGGGTCATCTCCATTTTTCCAGTTATTAATGTAAATCATCAGATGAACACACTTCTGGCATTCTTTACAACAAAAATCAAATACTGGTCGGATAGATAGCACTGCTGCAGACATTTCCACTAATGTGTTGCACATGTAGGTTGCTTTACTTTCACTTGTCCTCTGGAAAGTCCGGACCCTTTTTTCATTTCATCTTTTGAAGCTGAGCATCTTGTTCTTTTCTTACACTCAACCTGGAGGTGCTATACGATGAAACCCTGAAAAGGTCTGTCTTCGTTTGTTAATCTCCTTTTTCCAAATATTTCTTAGAGGGTGTAGTAACACAGTCCTGCCTTCGTACAGATTTGTTGTTGCTAGTCCTCAACAAAAGTTGGGACACCTGTAGGAATTGTTTGCATCAGTGTTCAAGGCTTCATTTACTTCCACTGCTGCAGAAAAGATGGACATTGATCCCTGAAAAGGAACTGTTCTCTATGACATTTACAACCATTTTTAGTTTTTGGTGACTTGTTAATGGTCATTTACTGGACTTAAACTGCTTGAATGTCAATAAAAATTGGAAACATTTAGGTGACCCCCAAACATTTATGAGGGCAGTGTACATTACTACCAGATGTTGTATCAACAGAGATAAGCTCCATACTAGTGGCCACCAAATTGGATTTTCCACTGTTTGTCAACACATAATGTGGATTGTAACTTTAGTGGAACATGTTCACATGTTGAGTAACTCATTAACTGCCTGTAGCTTGTCACTCAGTCGGTGTAAAGCTGCCTCCTAGAGACTACATTTTAGCGCACAACTGCTGTGGGCTCAGATCTTTTCAGTCACTGTAATAAGGCTAGCTGTATACTGACTTCATATGGGTGCACAGTGCAATTGCTGGTTAGCACCGAGACGATGTATGAGATGACTCGAATCCCAACAGAATTTTATGTGCCAGTGTCCTGTAGTTACCACCTGTGGTCGTACTGTCACTGCCACTTACACAGTCTCACTTTAAAGCTATGGTATATAACTTTTTTTTCTTTAAATACTGTATGTGAAGAAACTTCTGGTACAGTAATCCTTTTGCACTGAGGCAGCCTCAAGCCAGTATTAACTGCTGGAAGACATACGGCTGACTAACGGGTTAGCAAGCTCCTAATTTCTGCTTTAGTTGAGACAGCAAACATAGGTGACCCCTAGCGAAGGCCTGGGCGGAGCATAATGGGGCAGAGGGAGACAATAACACATGAAAAGCTAGCTTAAAAGGAGTGATACATTTTGTCCATCTTGTTGGTTGTTTGCCCAGTAATGACTGCCAACTTCAGGTCATTGCCCAACAGATATTTATGTACAAACTCACCAGTGCCTGTGACCTTAACCTTAATAAACTGAAAACAGATGATGCAATGGCCAGTAACCTGTGGGTGCTAACTGCAGGTCTGTCCTGTCATCTGGTGGACATGGAGACAGTGACAATAACCACCAAGATACTGTTGTTCCAAAATTGTGGTTTCTTCTTGTAACCTTTTAGCAGCGAGACTCACCAACATGCTGATGTTTAGAAACTGCATCATTTACCATGTTCACTATCTTCTCAAAGTTCACCAGTCTCTTCTCAAAGCACTGTGATTTCAGTGTCTTCTCCCTGACTTTGCCATGTGACTGCTCTGTACCTCAGTTGTTAAGGTGACTCATTATAAACTTCTTCCATCGCCACCTGGTATTCTCCAACCCAGCTGTATGATCATGCCCAAATCTTTCAGAGTTTTGCTCTTCCAGAGGCAAGTGTTTTGCCAAACTCCAGCTAACACAATAGAACCACAATGCCAGTGAATCATAGGAAAGAGAATAGTTTTGTCTAAAGACATTTTTCAGTAGTGTGTGGGCTGGTGAAGCTGGACTCACAGCAGGTAAACACTGGTGGCAGCACTGAGAGGAAGCACTGTCTTCTTTCCTCTGTGCATATCATCATCCAGCTTCTCCTCAAAGGCAGAAAGAGACTGTTCCTTTGCTCTAGTTGAATCAATTAAAAGTGCATGCTGTGCTGAACCAGGATGTGTGGTCCTCATTGAAAATTCCATCTTGCATTGGTATGTCTCAGTAAACATTAATTACAATCTCCCTGTGCTGTGGGCTGGGTGTTCAGAAGCTGGGGAAATACAGTCTCCCTCAAAAATATTCACAGTCCCCAGTTATGCAGAATCTTTTACAAGACAATTTAGCCTCAGGCCTTATTCTGGAAACCATGCAAAAAAGAAATGCATTGCACACTCATGTCCCTCCTATCTATATATTTTGTTTGACAACAAAATTAGAGTAGTAATTGAGCAGTAAGTGTTGACAATGTTCTAACCTCAGCAGTGGTTCTGACAGCATATGTTCCCCAAAGAAGCCCTCGACCAGGGACCAGGCTCTGTTTATTTGTTCTTAATGAAGCCTGCAGTTGCATTAATGGCAGACATCTTCAACAGATCTCCTGCCCACACAGATGAGTACAATAAACAGCAGACAGCTAGTTTCTGTGAGAGCTTGCTTTCACTCACTCATTCCCTTGCTTGCTCATAAAAGCCACCAGCTTTGCAACCCACCAGGCAAATGCCCAAACACAACATCTTTCCTTCTTCTGTCCATATGTTTGTGTCTTGAAACTCACCAGTTTTTTTAGGTACAGCTACACACTGTGATGCAGTCCAATATACAACAGCGCTCCATTGATTACAACGTGTGCTACTTCTGTTCTCACACTCAGGAGAGTCTGTCTTTCTCAGTGGAATACCCTGGAGTTCATATTAGTGGATGACATCTGAGCTCCACTCCCATGTCTGTGGCACTGGAAGGTGTTTAGAAATCCCTGATGTGCTCACACACACCCTCTCCCTCTCTAGTGCCCAAAGTAGCGACAGTTCATGTTACCCAAGTCTGCATTAAACAAGGGATTAATTTCCTTCTCTGCAGAGACACCACAATGTGCCTCTACAGAGACTTTTTATTGCTATATTAAAAGCTACAGGCTAATCAGATGATCACAAATGTGATGCTGTTAAGTAGAAAAGCTAAGACATGTACTTTGGTCTTGTGATGAAAGCCTGTATCAGTAACCTGGGGAAGCTTTCTGCCTGATCTCAAAGCCAAAGCCTCCAGAGAATCTTCAGTCTGTTAGCGCCTTATCCCTCTCTTCTTCAGCTCTCCAGATTTTAACAGCATTAGCCGCTCTGTGAGCAGTAACCCCAACCTTGTCTCCAGAGTGTCACAGCACCTCACAGTGCATAAGCATGCATGTTGGACATGCCCCAGATGGGAGCTTAGAGGTGCTGATGCCTGACAATGATGGATGCTTCCCTGCTGGCCCTCCCAGACTCTCACTCATGCCAGGAACCCTCTAGTGTGGGGACAGGTGTTAGATCACACAGTCCCCCACCCTGTGGAGGGTCTAAGACTGGAGTTGTTTTATTAGTGGGTTCCATGGGTGGCTGGGGAAAGGGAATGGGAAGCTAAACAGTAATAATGATAGGATGATGAGGTGGTAGGTGATTGGACAAACGATTCTGGCTGTGAAAGTGTGACGTGTAGTCTTCCAGTTAGAACTTCACAGTATGCTGATATCATCTCACAGTAACACAAACCGCTGCTTTAACAAGCGGTAATTAAGCAAAAGGCCAAAAGCAGGTGGGTGTCGGGAAAGTTGTTAAGCTGCCTTTTTAAACATCAATATTTTATACCTGACTCATTTGGTTTATGAATTTTGTATTATGAGTTGTGAAACTAAAGCAAGAGTCTACACTCTATATTTACCTATGTAAATATAGTGTGTATGTGCAGTGATGTCATGGTACATATGGTGTGTGCAGTTAACTGAGACATAAACTCATGACTCCTCTTCTAAAACAGACGGTCTATGACTGTGATCCTCTGTGAAATGATAGCAATCTGGGGTAACTGGGCTTAGTAAGCTGCTGAATGTTCTGAGCTCTTCTGACAGATGCAAGGTCATAGAAGAGTGACTGCCAGACCACAGAGAACAAACAGACATGTTTAAAGTATGACACAGTGTGAGAAATAAATGAAGAGGGAAATACAAAGAATGATAGAGTGAAGCAGAAAGGAGAAGAAACATGCTCTGCCTTGTCTCCTACCTTTACAAGTATCCATCCATGCATCATTCATACTCTGTCTGGTAGGGGCAAAGTGCTCTGTCTCCTCTCTTGAGTTACAATGAGGACAATTACTAGCCGAGAGCTGCAGCAACACTCTTCCACCCACAGTAGCTCAGATGCTCCTGTAATAGCTCTTAACTGCTTCTGTGTCTCACTCTCACTGCTCACTTCTCACTCCACCAGCATGTGGAAAATCTGCTGCCTTGGTGCTTAGACAGCTCCTGAGGCCTCAATGTTTGGACACCTTCCACCTTGTTACCCTCCCCAAAATGCCATTATGTGCACATGAGGATGTAGCAGCAGCAGAGTGTCTCATTTCTGTCTCATAGAGAACAAATCTTTATATATCCCTGAGGGTGTGAGGACAGGCTGGAGGGAATGTAATGGGAGAAGAGCTGGCTCAGGGACTAGATGATGGGCATGCTGGCACAGGTGACCACCAGAAAGTCTGGCCAAAGGGCCAGACTTTTCATGCCACTGGCCTGAGCAGGGCAGCCCTTAGGGGGACACTTGTTCACCATGGCTGACAGATCCCCTGCAGGTTTGTCTGTCATGCCCTCTCTCTGGGAGTCTGAAATAACAGCACCATGTAATGAGGACCCATCTAGTCTACAGCAATTGGTTAGCACATATTGTGACAACGGTGTAAAACTACACCATGGGACAAGGCAGCTGTGGAGCGAGTCAGACCATTTGACCTCAAACATGTCACATGTACAGAGGCCTGCTGATGGGATTTCTCCTGTGGCCTGGTATCTCTACTGGTGAAGAGTGAGAAACCGTAGGTGGCCATTTTTTTGTGCATGTTGTTCCCTAGAGAGAGAAACAGCTCTGTACATGTCAGTGTCTCTCTAGTGTGTGACAGGAATCCTATCATGTCCTGTTATGATACAGTGTAAGAAAATGGTCTTGCCCTAATGTCCCCTTTGTACAACATGTACTACAATAACCCACAGCAAAGGTTGTGTGAGTACATCTGCTGAAAAACATGTAAACAACATCTAGGCATTTTTCCATGAGGATGATAAATTATTTAAGTCAGAACAAAGATAAACAAAGTCGTTCCTGATACTGAGAACTCAGGTTGTGTGTCAGCACAACTCCTGCATTTCACAACATACCGAATAGTAGTGCAACATGTTTCTTGTCAGTCACTGTGGCATTTTAAGGAAACAAACTGCAAATCACAGACATGCTTAAATTTCAGTTACAGACCCATGCTCATAGAAATCTCACACCCACTCATAAACAGTTTCTACATTCTCACTCTCTCTCATGCATGGAAAACTCGACCAGTCAACAGGTCCACTGCCACCCTAGTTGAGGTGCATGTACTACATCTCTAAGACCGCTGCATGGATCTGTTCAGTGTTAGCCTGTCCTCCATGAAGCCCTGTCAGCATGTCAGCTAAGCCCAGGGGACTGCACAGGCCAGCCCAGGGAGGTGTCAGTTAATTGGACAGTTGGCTCCTCTGAGGCGATAGACAGTCTTGGCTCTTTCTTTCAAGATACTCCAGTTGAATCAAGGGGTGTTGACACTCTGCTCATCCATTGTGTCAAGTAGAAAAAAAGCCCTCTTTCTTTCTTTCTTGCACTTGCTCTTTCCACTGCCCCTCCCTCTCTTTAGCAAGGAGGCAGAGTATGAGAGTCAATGGCTTGGAGCAATAAGGAGAGTGACAGCTCAAGCTGACACACTGACACCACTGTGATTTCACTGGGGAGAGAGGCATGGAGGGCTGGAAAGAGAAATCTGTCCCCAGAGAGTCATCAGTCTGGGTCTCTTGCACTCTTTTCTAAATGGAGCCAAGTAGTTTTACACATAGCAACATTGCACATTAAAGGGTGCCTGCAAGGATTGGACTCAGTACAGTGTTAAAATGATACATATAAGAAAAACCATGCCAGAGGGATAATGCATGGACCAAATGTCTGAAAATCTGGTAATGTATCAATTTGCATGTAGCCTTTTCTCTTTTTAAATATTCCCCAGCATTACAGAAGCAGCCAATGTGTCTATGTGCACGTGTGCGAGTGTGTCAAGTGCTATCTCATTAACCCCCTGCTCAGGTTTCACTGCAGTTGAATTAGTGGGACACCCAGGACAGAATCGAAGCAGTTAATGGCCATCTTTCCACTCCTCCTTCCCTCAAAGCCTGGAAATGCTGTGTGGTCTGCTGATGTTGCGTTAAACCTAACAAACACTCACAAAAGGGCCAGCAGGGAGGTGTATCCAGTCCTAAGTTCTCACCCTCTTCCCTTTGCTCACAGCCCTCTTTCACAGAGAACCAAAGTGTGTCTACATGTGCAGCCACATCAACATGCTTTTTAAAATAACACCCCAAATTAGCTGAGGGCTGTTGGCAAGCTTCACTGTGATGAGCTATGGCTGTGGGATTGTACATGGCGTGGGAGGGTTGGTGTAGGGGAGGCTGGTTGTTGTTTTTTTTTTAAGGGTCCACTGAGAGACCATCTCTTTTTTTGCAGGAACACCCTGATCGCATTCACACCTGGAAGCTGCCCAGTCCAGCCACACTCTGGGCAGTTGGGGTTAAGCGCATTGCTCAAGGATACCAAGTGTTAATGAGGGTGCTGCTTTGTCACCTGCTCAGCCCAACTTGCCGGTCTGGGGATCGGTCATAAGCTCGCTAGTCTAACCTTTACGCCACCACTGAGCTATTTATTTGAACTACACCACTGTCCAAGCAATCAGATGCCTCGCTGCTCCCTTGTCAAGCCTCAGAGCTTAAGCTAGGATTGTGGTATTAGTGTGGAGAACAACTTGATATCCCCCTTTGGGCAGTGGCTGCCCTGAGCTTGGGTTACTTTAGGGGAACAAAGCAGCCTCTGTGTACGGCTCATGTCAGTGAAGACATGAGCTCAGACAAGCTTGCTAGTGTCAGGCATGGCCAGGGGAATCATATACAACACTACAGTGCACACTGACTGAGCGTGGGGTACGGGGAAAAGGATCCCAAACATGGCTTCCCAGCTTTTCCTCTAAATGGAACAGCAGAGGTCCTGTCTCAGCATGTTAAGAGCTAAACCAGACGTGCAGCTTGTACCGGCGCAATGGCCCATTTGCTCTTGGCTTTAGAAGCCTGAAAAAGCAATCTCTTCAGGAATTTGGGTTTTTGCATGACAGTATTTACAGTAAAACATGACACGTGGAATAAATAGGGGATACTGGACACACAAAATAAAATAGCTCCCTCTTGGAATAGCTTAATCTGTAACAGATGGTGACAGTTCAATGATACTGATTTGTTTGGCCAGGCTTCTAAGAACAATGGCCACAAGCCAGAGACAATGAAGCAAAAGATGGTGTTAAAATGGAACATCAGGCAGTTCATTAGATTTTATTTAGATCAAATCCACATGCTTTAAGGTTTGCTTTCCAGGATACATATATAACTTTACACATGTGCATATCACCCACCGCACATTAACCATGTCCTCTCCAGTCACTCTGCTCAAAAATTACAATCCATCTTGAGATCACAACCAACACCAGGGGGCAATATTGCACTAAAGGTCTGACAGCCCCATCGCAGCTTAACAGCACTCCTTTTACCTGACCCTCTACAGGCAGTAGCCTGTAGAAATTTAATGAAATGCAGTTTAAGATAAATTAAATCCAGGCAATGTGTGTGCATAGCAAAGACACATGCAAGGGATCAGTGGACTGCTGCTAACAAACTGGGATCCTGCTCTGTAGTACTCTCTAATCTGCCCTGCGGCTCATCAGGGCTTTATTTCTGTCCTGCATATTTATGAGAATCAGAGAGAGCGGGAAGGGGAAAAGATAACCTCTTCTCTTGTGGGAGCAATTACAGCTTTGCTTTCATCAGTCCTGATCAGAGCCCTCATGCTCTCACTCAGCTTTTTGTCTCCTTTAAAAGGTTGTGTTTACACTTTCACTTCCATACACTGACCTTTGTCTGGCACTTCAGCAAACATAAGGACACCTTTACCTAACAACTTTCCTCTTTTAAAAGCATCACAGCTGTAAGATGGCACTAAGACTGGTGTGATTGCTAAACTCTGACTCTGGGCTTCTCTTTCCTGGGTTCCTACACCAATTACATTTTACTGTTTTATTGTTAGCTTCCACACTTCCTTAACCTTACCTGTAATTGAAATAAGTTTCCTGGTTTTAATTGTAATCTGTTTAGGGATTCTTTGATGTGTTCATAACCTCTCCACACTGATGTAAAAGTACAGATTGGGTCCATAGATGAACGCTCTAGTCTAGACTTAGAAATTAACATTTCACTATGAGCAACAAATATACCTGTACCTTAAAGAGCCCAGGGCATGCTTTTCCTTGTTTTCTGATTTATCAATGTTACATTAATGAATTATCATCTTAAACGTGACTGAAAGCTCAAAAAATGAGGTGTACATATGTTCTAATACTTTTATGCAGAAGCAGCTTGGTTTATACAAGTCTCACAAACTCTTTTTCTTTTTTACCAATTATGCAAACTCTTACACAACAGTTTACAGATTTCCTTGAATGGTCATATTCTCCTGGCTGTGTGCGCTCATGTGAGCTTGCCTGACATCCACCGGTGCCATTTCAACTGCACATGGTTTGGTGAATATACAGTATTTTACCTACTAACTGCACTGTGACCAAAAGATGCGGAGGAAAATACGGGGCCTGAGGCTATTGCATGTCTGGGAATGTTCCTGTACAGGGACTCGTTTTACCTGATTGGGACTAACCTACAAGCAGCTGGCCCTGCGGTGATGACTGATCAGCTCATCAATGCTGAATTGCCCCAGAGCACAGTACATGTTTACTTTGACAGCTTGAGGCCTGTGTACCTGCTGCATGTGATGTGTTGCTGTTTGGTGAGAGGATTCTAATTATCCAGGATGTTATTGTTGGTGCTACGCTACCTGATCACCTGTAATGCGAGGGATCTGTGGGGGAAAATGTAGCGATCACTGGTTAGATTTACCGACCTTGAAGTTTCCACGACTCAGTGGGACATAGTGGTAAGTTTAAAAATAAAATAAATAAATAAAAAAAAAACACACTGCATGTCTGTTAATGCATTGTTTCTGTAGAGAATTGTTGTAAGGCTGGTGAAGTTACTATGTCTGCATTATGCCAGTTAAAATATGGGGTTTCTCAATTACCCAATTTGTTTAGTGTGTTACACATCTCTTTTCATTCGTACATATACCGCTGTTTACCTATCTATGGAGGAGAAATTCAAATTAATTAATGCCGTCACGGTTAGTTGTGCTGTCCACTTTCAACACAACACCAGCAGCAGGAGTTGTGCACGTTCACAAACTATTCTCTCATTTTTAGGAAGAGGCTCTCTGGTTTTATCATTTCAGTGAAGCTGTAAATACGGGTCCCGGAGAGAACCAGTAAAAAGCCCAGGAAACACAGGCCATAACAACAGAACTGGCCTCTGATGATCTGGCATCAGAAATAACCTTACAAGAAAAGCTGCAGGAGACTATTGAACAAATTGTCTCTTTTCAGTTAGAATTCCCACAAGAACAGCAAGAATGTTTACAGGAAACAGCAAGAGGAGCTGGGAGAGAGAGAATTGTTATTAAAATGCTATGGCAGAATGCATAACGCAAATAGTTAAGATATTTAGAAAGTGAAGATAATCATAAGACGATTTCTGTGCGTGTTTGAAATAACCATTAGTTGAATGTGTAAGAATAAAATAAGAAATGATTCTGAAAGTGATTCCACATATAAAATCTAAGTCAAAGAGTGAAAGATCATAGACAAAGGGGAAGTAAGACATCCATACAAAAAGAGGAAGTGCAGGGAGTGTGTGTGTGTGTGTGTGTGTGTGTGTGACAAAGAAGGAGACACTTGAGTTTATTAAGAAAGTAAAAATGATAGTTTCAAGCCTAAAAGTAAGGATTTGGTTGATAATTACTGTTTAATCAATGGCTAATCAATGATAATCAATGTTTAGTCAAGTATTGTGTTCAAAATATAGAGATGCATGTTTTAATTTTAAGGCACTGATAGTTTTGTGTAAAATCAGTGTGTAATTCTGATTGTTTAGTTAAAAGCAATGATGGAATTTTTTGTATTTCAATCAGAAGTGAGTTTCCTGTATTTTTATCAGATATAAGGATGATTTAGTTTTCTGAGAAAAGAGAAGCAGAATCTGAAGCTGAATCACAGTGGGGTGGAGGCCAGTTACGGGCAGCAGGCTTGAGCTTTGACAGTAAAAGATATGCAATAGTTCTGAAGAACACGACTTTGCACGCCAAATAGGGTATTAACTGCAAACTGCGGCATCTGGTTGGATGGAAGGACGAGATCTACTGATGAGAATCCTTTAAAAACCCTGGCAAAAAAGAGGAACAAGAGTATTCTCTCACAGTTGCAGCCGGAGGCTCTGTCCGGTTGATTGTCTGAAGACCGAGAGACTGCAAAGAGGCAGTCCTGCAGGCTATCGGCCTGTGGGGGAGGAATAGATAAAACCACCAATAGAGCTGCTACTGAAAGCAGGATGTCGGCGTGGGACACTGAACTATGTCAAAGCTTCATACAGCAAGGACAATGAATTTTTTCCTGAAAGAGGATTTATAATGAATTTTTGCCTAAAAAAGGGTTTTACAATTAATTTTTGACTAAAAAGGAGTTACAATGAATTTTTGCCTAAAACAGGGATTTACAATTAATTCTTGCCTAGAAGATGATTTACCCTGAAATGAAGATTTTCAACAGAATGCCACAATCCACCCCACCTTGATCCAGCTGAGAACAGGATTCAGTGAGAACACCTTTGACTTTTATTCAGATCAAGAGCTCAACCAATGATAATGTTTTTAATCAGTATAATCATTTTAGATTGACGTTTAGAAATAGCAATTGTTGTTGATTTATTTAGATTTTAAGTCAATCAGACAATTATTGATGATTTTAATGCTATATCTTGCTGCTGTGCTGTACCTTTCTTAAACTTCTATATAAAATTCCTGAAAGGGTTTAATACTCCCTTTCTTTATTGACTCAGTTTGGATGCTATTGACGTTCTTATGATTTTAGTGGATTTACGCTTTTAAGTGGTAATGGTTAAAGCTGCACATATAGGCAAACAAACGTTATGAGTGTTTTACATTACACAACAACTCACACAGTTGACAGTATACCAACACTGAACTGCTAAAATGAATTTTAGAAGGTTGTATCAGAAAATATTTTATACAAAATATCCAGCTGCTGACTTATTACATAATATACACTATCCTTTAAATTTCCTATCCTTAATAACATCTTATGTCAACTAAATATTGTGCAAAACAAATATGGTCTTAAGTGGCCAGTGTCATGGCTTTTATTGGTTATTTCAGACAAAATGTAACACTTCCTCAAAGAGCCAGAGTATACTGGTTTGTAAAAATTTCTCAGTACAGTAACATCTGAGGGTATAAGGAGGTAGCTGCCTATAACTGTCTGGTATGGCAGCACTACTGCTATGGACCGCAAGCGCCTGCAGAGAGTGGTAAAGACTGTGGAGAAGATCACCAGGACTCCACTGCCCTCTCTGCAGAGCATTTACCACCGCAGGGTACGTAGGAAAGCTACCTCCATCCTCAAGGACCCCACCCACCCCAAGCACAGACTGTTCGCCTCCCTACCCTCTGGCCGGAGGTTAAGAAGTGTGAAATTTCTTTCCCTCTGCCATCAGACTCCTAAACAGCTGAGGAGTTTATTACCAGGAAATACATCATGTACTGTCGACCTGTACTGTTTACATTCTCAGTTTGCACATTGACTGTTGACTGCTGCACATGCTGCTCCCATGCAGCAAACATTCTCCTATTATATTCTTATATATTTTTATTTTATTGCTGCATTTGCTGTAGTGTGGCAGCATTTCAGTTTTACCATTTCAAGAATTTAAATGGATGGGGGAAGACCTTGAGAAGGGAAAAAAACACACATACACAGTGTAGATCATGATACAGGGGTGGACCATTCCAGAGCAGCCCTCCTGCTGTTATGCATGCACACATATATTCACACATGCGCTCAGACACTCATATGCACATACACCTCTAAGCCACCATGAGGCCTCATTAAGGCTGTCTGCCAAAGAGGAAACTCTTTGGCAATGTTACCTCTGCCGTAGGGACCTAAGACTGACACAGGCATAATTGGTCTGAGCACACCAACAGTGCACTGGGAATGGATGGGTCTCGATAAGTGGTGTATGTGTGTGTGTGTTGTACTTTGACCCTGGTAATGCTGCACAGTTGGCAGCAGAGTGGCTGATGTCACATTGGATCAGTGGATGCTTGTGATGGTGATGGGGGAGGACCTCTCCTGGGAAGAGATAGACTGGTGCTTTCAACACCTCCACCTGCCCAATCACTTTCACTCATCTGTGGCATCTCCACCGTCAACAGATGTCAGCGACACAGTGACAACAAAACACCCAAAAAAGGAAGTTGCTTGCTAAAAAGATTTGTTTTTCAAGACAGGAAATGCAGCTTTCCCTTCATATAAACGTAGTAGGATTTAGAAGAGAAGCTAACCAGCTAAGAGAAAGGAATCTTGTTTCTCTCACTTTATGGTCCTCAATATTGTCTTTACAACCAAACCAGACTTCAGAATAAACACAGTACACTTCCATAAATCCTTCTACTTTACCTAGATCAGCACAAAATATGCCACAAAGTGTTACCTCAGTGGAACAGACATGTACAGCATATAGCTGTTCAGCATTCAACCCTGACTGGCTGGTAAACCATCACATATGTGAGTGTGGCAAACACCGGGGGGCCAGCAGGAAAACTAAGGCCTTTCACTTTGATCTCTGGAGTGCAGCCCATTTAAATGTTTGTGTTTGAGATGTAGACCTTTAATTTTGGCCTGATGGTTTCCAGGCTCTTTGGGTTTAGTGTGGCATGTCGGATGTAGGAGTGTTTACACAGTCTCCCTCCAGCTCTCCTGGTGCTGAAAATAAGTGCATTAAGATGGATGGATTTACATAGTTTCTAACCTCGGGATTTAGGCAACAACCTCTGAATGACCTCTTTGTATTGCTGGGGGGATGGAAGGAGTCTGGCCCACACTGCTGTGTGTATGTGTGTTTCTTCAGCACCAACAGACCCATTCACAGCATCTACTTAAAACATCAATCCTCAATCAACAAACGTCTACCAAGTGGGTACCAACTAGACCTATGATCTCACCTGAGTTTTCTTCTAAATCTTCATAATTACCCCTGATTGCATGCATTATGACAGACCACTGTGTATCCTATCAATATTTTTAATCATAATTTGTGTCTTTGTGTCATGTTTTTTTCTCTTATCACACCACAGCCATCTGTTTGTACACCTTCCTTGTTACAAACTTTCATTATTCATGTTATTCTTCTAAGTTGACACTTTGCATTCAGAAAACCAAACATTTTGCAAATTTTTTCCTAAAGTTTTGTTGATTTGTAGAGAATAGAAAAATGTGCACACATTAAAGGTACAAAACCTAATCATATATAGCTGAAATTATTTAAAAGAAAAGGCTGGTGATTTTCAGACATTACAAAATAGAGATTTTTATAGTTTGGAGCTCGTTTCTGAAAAGACAGCCCATGTATTTTTTGAGGAACAAACATGTCATCCATTGCAGTGGTGTGGGCACATACAATTAAGATAAAACAGGGCCTAGACTAACCAGCATTATGGTGAATACACTAAATTCATGAGTGGTTTTAGTCTCTGTGTGGAATTTGTAGAAAATAACTAAACAATAGAAAGTTGTGGTCCTTTATCTTTTATAACTAAACTACAAAGTCTGGAATAACAATCACTTCCAGCTGAGATAGGACTAATGAGCTGTGAGCAATACAAACATTTAAAATGTTGCAGACATTATAAATGGGATGTACACATGGAGCCTGGGCCATTGTTTCCAACAGCAAAGACATAAATCAGCCAGTGTTACTTTTGATTTGTTAACCCTTGTTTGGCTGTGTCAGCAGATGAGGCATGGCTAGAGCGGCCCCTTTCATGGTCATGAAATACGACCTCTCTCTCTCTCTCGCTGCCATGGAGAAAGGTGCTTGGGGAGGCCCCCCCTGTGCAGCACAGGATATTGAGCTTCCTTTACCCCTTAGAGTTACATTAAATGCTCCTAGCAGGGGACAAATAACTAACAGAAGCAGAGGCCACTGGGGAATTGGCTGGAATCTACTTTAGTGATATATAATTCAGAGTTAAATCCTTCAGATCCCTGTCTTATTTCTCAAAACATGCACGCTTATTAAATATCAAAAGAGTTTTGATTTGTATTAAGCTTGTGTCTGAGTCAAAAACAACAACAATGCTTTATTCCTGCAGGTTTGTAAGGAGGGAGGGGGCAGCAACCTCTCTGTGACATCTCAGCCCCTGGCAGGGAAAATGAGACCATCCTTGACTGCCGCTATTCCTCAGAACACACAGAAGGCCAATGATAGTCAGGTCATCTTTGCACCTCACATCAGGTCAAGTTTCACAGGCAGCCCTGATTTCTTGACTCACAAACCCACACAGACAGCAGAGGTCAGTACACGGACAGTGCAGGGAGCCCGAGGCAGTAAGCCAAAACTGGTGCTGTGAAAGGCCAACCTTCTCTTTCCAGTCCAGTGGATGAGTTAGAGAGCTGCCTTGGTGATTTGTGACATGATTGTTGTTCTCTGTATCACATGAGATTACAGCAGGTGCCGGCCCACAGCCTGGAAGTATACATAGCTCTATAACCAGTCCTTCTCTCAGCAAACCATGAGAGAATGAGGCAGATAGAGAAAAACAAGCCCTCAGTTCCCACCCACACAGCAGTAATATGCTCACAGGCAATTCTGCTGCCAGCAGAGCTCTCTATGACAATCCAGGGAGCTCTTCAGCTCTGATATCTGCCACAAAAGTTCACCTCCACTTTTCTCTTTCCACTATTTTTTTATACAATGCCATCAGCAATACAAATTACACCTTCCACATCGCACATTATTCTCTCCCCTGGTGACAGATGCACTCAAGCTCGACACACTTCACCAGCGGCGCTCTTCACGCTGGTGTGAGCCCTGGGTCTTGCTGTAGCACCGCTTCATTTTCACATTAACTCCAGTAAAGCATGGTGAAATCAGCATTGTGCTGAGTGGGGAAACTGAGAATCACTACACTGTGCACTTCAGTTTACCCTCACATTGAACTCGCTCTCACATCATAGACACAGCTGCAGGAGATGTCTCACTTGGGAATAGCTTCTCCAATATATCTGCCAGAAAAAAAATCTGGTTTGGTACACTCTTAAACTGAAAATCACATGAAAAAGTAATTTCTAATTGTGTGTAAATGTGACATTGGTGGCGAAGGCAATTAAAAATGCTTTAGGACTGTAATACCAATTATTGTATCATTACTTTTGTGTTTTTACAAAAATAAGTAATACATATATAGAGACACATACCAGAACCAACGATTCACTGATGAGAATATTTGTAGCTCTACTTTTGACAAATGGCACTGTGGAGCTTTTAAAGTATTATCTTAATCTTGCTGCTTAACAAAAATGCACAGTTGGCTGAGTCTTACAGGTGGGCTTGTGGATTGACAGAATTATGAAGGATGGGAATGTCCCTCTGTCTGCAGGCCACCGTGGTGACGTACTGTGCTGGTTAGCCATAATTATCTGTATGAAACACAACAATTCAGTCCACTTTCTTGAAAGCACTCACAGTTTCCACCCCACAACACCTTGAAAGCAGCTTAAACTTTGGAAAAGTTGTTTATTTCACTGGTGGCCAGTAGACTATGCCTCAGCTTTTTACTGCTGCTTACTCTCCTGCAGACAAAATGAATTGGGTTAGCTAGCTGACACCTGCAGATGCATTGACACCTGCAGTATTTAGAGCTAACATTTAATGACTCTTAGTTAATGTAATCGATTCTTGGGCAAATTGAACCTAGAGTGAGCAGGATGGAGGGAGGAAAACAGAGAGGAGAGCAGAAGAGGGACGGTGCCTTCAGGCTTCGCATGAAACAACTATGCACACTTGACACTGATGCCCCCAAGGCGACGGAGGAAGAAAACACATCAACATCTGAAAACACAAAAGCTGCATCTTTATCAGTTGGATTTTCTATTTAAAATGCAGTGTAGGCCTGAGGTGAAACAAACAAACAAAAAGCACTATGGTTTTTCAGAGAGCATGAAAAATACACTGTAAGTACTGAGTAGGTGAGAAAGCTGTGAAATTAAAAGATCAGTGCTAAGTCTTCAAAGAGATCTGAGGGTGCCCTGGGCTGATTTACAGTCTTGCTACAGAGAAACATGACAGCTGAATTAAATAAATATCTTCTCATCGCTCTGTGGTTTTAATGTATATTAACTATGCCATACCTTTTCTCCAATCAGTCACTATTATAACTTATAGCCACGGCAGCCTCTTGTGGACCTGTTAAAAAGAACACCTTTTAAGCTACAAGACTCAGCTACAACATCCAGGATTTTCAGGTAGATTGGTAGAGTGACTACAAACTATTAGGTTCTAGTGCCTTCATACAAATTGCAGAGTCTAGGTAAGTGATGCTTCACAAGCCCCAGTGTTGTAGCTCAGGTTAGAGCACCAATGGTAGGAGAGGACTGAAAATATGGCATTTGTGAGGTATGTGGGCTGGGCTAAAGGATAACCCCACTGTTCTCTGCAAATGGAGTTTATGATTGTGAATTCGCAGCCATTCTGTTGGCTGCTCCTGTTATTGTAGGCTGATTGCAGGTAGAAGCATTGATTGGAATATTGTTGCTTCAAAGGCACTGATTGGATTATGTTTAAAGAAGCAGTTCCTGATGACGAATGCATAACTGGCCACTTTGCCACCAGCAATGAAACATGGTGCTTGTGAAAGGGCATTTATGCCATTAAGGACTGTAACAGACTTGTGACAATAATGGTTCCTTTCCAGATGCACTAACAACATGATCCTCACAGAGCAGCACAACCAGACGAAACCCTGTGATGTGAGATCAGTAACATCTTCTAGATAAGAGGTGGACCTAACAGCAGCATGGTGCAAGACCAATATTCTCTCTAAATATAGGGAAAATGAAGGAGGTTATCATAAACTTGAGGAAGACACAAGCTGACCACACACTGCTGACCATCAATGGCACAGCTGTACAGCAGCACAAGTTCCTGGGAGTGCAGACAACAGAGGAGCTCTCCTGGACCTCACATGTGACAGCACTCACCAAGAACCTACAGCAGCGTCTCCACTTCGTCATCGGGACATCTCTGTCCTCTATACAGTTTATGAGTAAAACACAGCTTATCCACATGTTCCTCAATATCATAAAAGCTTACAGGTTTTAGTTCTGGGATTATTTTATTTGTTGCCCCATTTATTATTTTGCACTAGTCCTTATGTCTGTCCCTGTTACACTGGAGTCCATAAGAAACTGTATTGAATCACCCTGTATGTACAGTATGCCATGTATGGACGTGACAATAAACCTAAACCTGAACCTAACAATAATGGGAGGCGACAGTGGTGCAGTGTGTAGAGCAGTCGTCTCCCAACTGGAAGGTTGCAGCTTCGAATCTCGGTGCCTGCAGTCCACATGTCGAAGTGTCCTTGGGCTGAACCCCACTGAACCCCCTAAGTTGCCTGTGATGGCGGCGCGTATGCACGCAGCGGCACAGGGCCCTCGGCTCCAAACCAAATTTCATTGTACGTGTTACAGTGACAATAAAATAAAGCTTCTTCTTCTAATGGCTCTTTGTCTGGAAAAAACTTTTGAATAATAAACATAAACATTCTGTCTTATAAATGTGATGTCATTATGTGTATTTCTGCTGCTGTGTGCCAATTCAATTCTTATTTCATCATCAAAAACAATTTTTACATTTGATATTTGGAATGTTTATATCTTTACCAGATCTTTTACTAAATGTAAATCAAGTTGTGTTCTTAAGATGACTGTCTGAGCATTTGCAAAACATTGACTTGCTGTGCAACCTTCTCTGCCGCATCAACACAGCTTCAGCTGTAACTGGTTCTTCATGGCGTAAACTGAAATAAAATACCAGCTGCTTTACTGGGGGCTGTCATGACCTTCTCAGTCCTATGCTGAACTCTAAACCCCAATAAGCATTTTGTGTGTACCAACAAGAAAATACACCAACCGTCAAACAAATGGAGACTTTCTGCACCTGCCTTTAGGCAAATAATGACACTCACTGTCCCACAAGCGAGCCTTTTTAGCAATTTTTGTGGGAGCTATTGTTTGTTCTGATGTTTGGTTGCGTTTGAGTGCCGGTAATCCCCTTCAACAAAAACCCACCCGACTCTTTTAATCTCAACACCACCCTCCAGAAAAATACCAGTAGTCCATGCGCTCCCTGCACCTGGATTCTTTTACACGTCTTTTGCAATAGCGGCAGGCATTAGCATATGGCAGGAAAGGAGGAGGGGATGGAGATGGTAAAAGGGAAGAAAAGAGGGGATATTTAGATGGAAATAGGGGCCAAGCGAGTGGACTATCATGCAGACGAGAGAAAGCGCATTTAGTGTACTGTTTCCCCAGTCAGGTCTTTTCACAGAGGGTGAAAGAGGGCGACCTTGTGTTGATTTAGGCCACACAAAAGGGGCCTTAATCCTTTCAAGGGAATCAAATAAGTTCACAGAGAAGCACGTTCAAAAGGAAACCTCCCTGTCAAGCTTGCCCCCACCACCACCACCACCACGCACGCTGCAAATCAAGCTCTGGAGGGAATCAAAGGCTAGAATGTGGGAAATATGTTTGGAGGTCTGTGCAGAGGAAAGTGCTGAAAAACAAGGAGGAGAGGAGGACCTATCATCAGCAGTCGGCCCTGTTTCTGACACAGCCCTGAAGGGGTCATAACCCTCTTTTCCAAGCTTCCCTCCAGCCCTGCATGGTAACTCCTCACCATTACAGAGGAATGTCCATTCATCCCGGGAACCTCCATTATTATCCCTGAGCCAGATAAAATGGACCTGCTTTTAACAGCAAATTAGTGACTTGATAATGAGGTCACATGTGGTGCTGGCACACTGAGGCCACAGACAGATGCCTTTTCTGTCTTCACTTCATTCCCCGCAGCATTAGTACATCCTCCTCCTCTGACTGCAGTACAAGTTCTAGGACATTTCAGCACATTTGTAACAAAAACGTTACATTGGTTCCACACCATTCCATGTCACATATTACAAAATAGAAAAAGAGCACATGAATCATGACAGTTAATATTTTAATGATTCCATCTGATGACTACTGGCAGAGTGAGATTTTTTTTATAACTCTGCACTGAGCAGCACATCATACAGGTGCATCTCTGAGAAACTGGATCAGGTGTAAGAATGTGATGTACTGCTTTAAAAGACCATTCATAACAATGCCAATCACTGCACTTGGACATTGCATACCAATTTCCACATGGTGATAATACCAGGAGGATGGAAATACACCAGCACCATCATACTGGCGTCATTTCAAAAGTGGAGAAAAAATATATAAAAATAATGTCTATACCTTTAACTGCAGCTGTGCTGAAAAACTTTTCGGAGCCAGCATTGGAGACCTGGAAAAGAGGAAAATGGAATGAGCAGAATATCACAAAATTGCCGGACCTGAATGTATTATTGTCTCTCTCCAGTGTCCAAACACACACCTATAGTAGCTAACAATTGTGGAAAACATTTCAGAGCAGTAGCTGTTGGCTGAGGAAACATTATCAGCTTATGGTAAATAATTAAGCATAAGTCACTTGCTGTTTTAAAGTAAACCTTAAACCTGATTTCACCCAGTAAGGTTTTTAAGATGTGGTTTTGATATACCTCAGGCAACCTGTACCTGAGTGTTGCTCTCAAATTTACTAAAATAAAATGTTATATCACATTTAAACCCCTTTAGGACAGAACAGTCTGTGCACCCTATCATATCCAATTATAGCCAGAATTATTCGGGTACCTCAACAGCATCATTATCAGAACCAGTACTAGATATCAGTCGGCACATTGAGGCCACTTGATGGCACTGTTGCTCCGTGATCCAACAAACCCTTTCCACTCAGAGCACCACAGCATCAAACGTGCAGGGATAGGAAAACCTGAATTCGATCATAAAAAGCTTATATATGTGAAAACACCAAGTCAAAGATAAATTATATTTCGACAACAACATTTAGGGGAAATATTATTATATTACAAAGTAACTACAGGTTGCTAGGACAGGAAAGAAACCGGACACCACCCGTGTAGCTGCACATGGGAGCCAGACTGACAGGTTTCTCTGAATAAAATGAATTTCTGATTAGTCGCTTTGTGCATCCATTCACCTCGAATTTATATAAGGCTAAATTCTGAACCATGGGATGCAAAGGCTTTGCACTTTAATAGCAAGTTTATGTTTTCTGGTGACCGTATAACCTTATTGACAGGAATATCTAAAAATCTGCGCCCAGTCACAGCTTTGTTTTATTCACACACGTTTTTATCCCGATGTATGCCTGTTATTATGGCTGCAGGAGAAGCCAAGTATTGTTGTGACAAAATCAAAATAATCTGAAAACAGTGCAGATCGACGCCTACATTAGTTGGCAAAATGTAAACAATGAAAACTGGAGAATAAGGTGGCATGAAAATGTTACTATTATAAAACACAGTGATAAATAAATCTTAAATTATAAGCAGCTCAGAGTCAGCGTGCATACCTTTGATGTGGAAAGGTTAGGGGGGGAAAGCAATAAGTCAGGTTATTACTTTCTCGGTCTGATAAATATGGCCTCGTTTCACATTCTGCTTTTCAAATAATATAATCCACACAAGGGGCGGCGAAGTCTACTCCGTTTAAATTGAGAACAGCCATGCGGGGAGAGAAGAAGCCTTTCCAAGGAAAAAAAAATCCCAAAGCCGTTCACAAAGCTACTGCGCCTTTTGGACAAAGGGAAACATGTGTCTAGTCAGGGAGAGCTTCTGCAACAGCACTGGGGCGACGAGGAAAAATCCCCTGAGCCACTTCTCTTTTCTTGCTCGGGACACTGATTTTTCTCACATATATTCTCCTGCCGAAATATCCGTGAGAGGTCACAAACAGGATCCGGGAGGGTTTATGTGTCGGTGCGCAGAGAGGGGCTAGGTCCGACGGAGCAAACCAATCCAACAAAGCGCACGGCCAGTTTCCTCTGTAAAGACAGTGACGGAGGCAGATCACATTAACATTGGGCAGAAATTCACGAGGTATAAGCCTGCTGTCGCTGTGCGTTCAGCTGCAAAGCCTGTGTCGTTCTCTCGCTGACGGATCCCGGTCGTGGGCACGCAAGAGCCTCTCCCCATCCGCTTCCAAGCAGCAGACAAACTCCCATTCATCCAGCGAATGCCTGCCTGAGTGCTGCCGCTGCCTTCACAGTCGGGTCCTCCTACTTCCTGATTTCCATGCGGACATGAATTCAACCTCAGTCTTGATCCTTCTGAAGTCAAAACACTCGTGTTTTGAGCTTCCGAACAGCTTGGAGCTCGACTGCAGAAGCGCACATTAGAGCGTTTATCTTTTGCGTAAATGGCGCGCAAAAGGAGCGAGAACAGCGCTCCAGAGCTAGATAAGGAGGCAGCGAGAGAGAGCGACAGAACAAGAGAGAAAAAGAGAAATGAAAGAGCGAGGGAGGGAGGGAGGGAGGGGAGGGTTGAGACAGAAAGATATTCTTTCTTTCACTCAGTACTGAGTGAGATGATGTCAGCCGCTAATGAATTCCCCAATAGGGTGCTGCAACCGTGATGGGAGGAAAAACAAAACGGTTCTTTATGAGCAGCACGCACCTCCTGGCAGCCCACAGACACTGTCTTCCTGATCAACTCCCACTCCACTGACCTGAAGGCAGGTCATCTTATAATATAACAAACACTTATTTGGCCCTCAGTTTGAGTTTTGAGCTCCCTGTATGACCCTGACATAGGCCTACCTAAAAAACCTGACAATTTTCCACCTGCAGAAAAAACTCACTAAGACCAACATTATAATTATGTCATAACTTTAGCTTGCCTGCTCAGCATCCCAACAAAACAACCCTATGGAAGGTAGTAGGGATTAGTTTCTTCCTCCATGGGTTATTTCCCAGTGTACTTCAAAGGGATCACACAGACTGAAAGTGGGACACTATACTGTTAAGATTCACACTGCAGGTCTGAAAGTAATATTTACCTGAGAAGCAACAGCATTCACCCTTTATTGCTTCAACCCCTCATATTTGGCAAATCTTGATCTAATGCTGGACATTCCTGGAAAATCCTCTTAATAGTGCAAACCCTTGCATTCTATACTGTGTCTAATGAGCATTAACCCACTGACTGGGAGGTCAGTGGATGTACAGTACAGGCACATTGCTCAGTCTTTCCCTGGCCAGCTCAGTCCAAGCAACCACAAAGCAAAAAACAGACTAGCTCATAGCTGAGATGGTAATCCTTCCCTCGGTAACGGAGAGGCCAAGGGTCCGCAGGCTGACTGGGACCAGCCTTACAAACACAAAGTCATGGGAAATGGGGTATAGCTACAGTTGCCTGAGATTCAGAGTGGAAAAACTAATTCTCGCATAGAGCTGCCACAACAGCCCTTCTCTCCAAACTCATTGTGTTTAAACTGAGAAGTTTACATTTAGCAAAAAATAATTTATCTATGCACTTTGCAAGACTACTCGTGAACACTGTTGATATACAGAATGACTGGCTGCCACCACAAAGGTCAAGACAACTGGGGTCAAAGTTCAACACATCTGAACCTCCAGTGCAACCCTGCATAGGGCTGCACACCATGGATGTCTGCGCGGAGGCTGTGCAGTATACTGCACAAACAACAATGGCAGGGCACACGCAAAAGATGTTTTTCTGTGATAATGGGAATGCATCTTTACAAAAAAAAGGCTGTGGCCATAAAGGGTCAGAAAGAGCAGCTCACATCAAGTGGCAACTACCACACATAAAGACTGGAACCAGTGTTGAAGTATGTTGCAGTACAGTGCCACTGACGAACTCCAGATCCTGGCTCTGATCGATTCCCTTTCCAGCTAATGTTAGTATTAAGTCAGTATATAACATTGTACTCTACCATCCACCAGCTAGCTGGTTAATTAGATAGCTGATTCCATCTCTGGTGCACATGTGGCCTTTTTATATATCATGGGAGACAGACTTTACTGTCATCAAACAACACTGTGTCTTAACATTCAGCATGTAGCTGAAATCACTTAGCAGAGCGCGCCATAACATTTTGTAGTTCGATAGGTAGCTGGAGGGAGATAAAGGGGGACAAAGGCAACAGCCTGAATTCCTTATTTTGGAAGGTCCTTGCTTCAAGCAGGAAAGATGGCGTTGACTGTAAGCTACAACTCTAGGCTTCAAACTGGCTCCCATGTAAAACAACAGGTGATGTGCCACACTACATCCACTTTACATACAATCTACAGTGTCCAAATTAAAGGCTCCTGCTATTACCTCATTGTGAATTTCTGAGAAGAATACATTGTGCGCTGAACCACTTCAACTAATAAAATAGTGTCTGGCTTACTGTTACTGTGGGAAAACATCTTTGATAACTGCAATGAAATGTAGTTGTACAAAGTAATGGTTCATTCTTGAGTAGAACAGAGATGCAATAAATCATGTCTAAAATTAGCTGCAACTGTAGATACATGTAATTAGATCACACCCATTCTTGTCTTTGAAGTGGTGATTGCAATGAAACATCAAGAGCATATCGAGGTTTGGTTTCAAACGCACGACATGGCTGGCTCCAAGATATGTATTTATAAGAGCGCCACCGACAAAAAATGGCTACCAGTCATTTTCACAGGCTTGTGCAGCAGCAGAGGCGGCGAGCCTTTGTTCTTCATTTTTCAAATGGTCATTATCAGATTTGAGAGAAACCACAAGTCTATGATTACAGCCACACAGCCAAACAATCAGCATCCGGATCTCTCACTGCACATTATTTCTAATTTAAATGAATTCTGACAGAGATGAACATGCACATAAAAAAAATGAGAACCCTGTCTGTGCATTGTCTACGCAAGAGAATGAAACACTGAGATCAAACACAACGTCTGGATGTATGCTATGTATCTCAGTAATTGTCTGGGCACGTAAGTTCTGTCTATAGACCATCAGCTTCACACTGACATTTTGTCATCTTTTATTCCTTTTTTTGGATGCTGATTCTCCACTTCAAAGAAACCAGAGGCATGTTTGTCTCTCCCCACAACCATTGTTTAATTTTACAGGAAATTTCTCCTAGATTACAATCACTGGGGACTGGGTTGCCTTTACAGGGCGCTCCTGCCATTATGCCAAATCTACTGTGATTTAAAATATTACTGATAGCTGTAATATGAGTGCTGCCAATGGAATATGGTTAAGCTCTCACAGTAGGGAAAAGCAGTATTCCACACATCAACATTTTTTTTCATTAAGCCATTTTCCAGTCAAGCTATTCATATGAAATTAAGACCAGACACTGGCATTTACTCAATAAGATGGCATAACAGAAATAATAAATTCCAATCAATAAAAAGAATTGACAAAAGTGTGCATGAAATTGGAATGACACAGCAAAAATTTATTGACCATGCAGCAAGAAAAAGCACAGGGACAGGTGACTGCACTAATTCACTGATGTGCTGAATACTCATTTTCCCAACTGTACTGCCTGTTCTTGGCTTTACAGGGGATTAAAAAATTCTTATGCATTCAAACTAGGATTGGATGCAGAAGCCAGAAAATGGACAGAGAGTTTTCTTAATGATGAGAAACAGTCTTCAGCACAGTCATGGGCAACAAACAAAACTCAACTCATGTGGATGGATATTTCTGAACCGGTTTCACCTCACAGTGACATCTGCCAGAATGAGACTCAGTAGCAGTGTGTTTTTTTTTTTTTATATCTGTGACCAATCCACAACATTAACCAAATGTTTATTGTAACAGTGACAATGAAGGTCCTGTAACCTTAAGGAGGAACTTGAACCCAATCCACAATCCTTTCCTAAAATTAACCAAGTTATTTTCAAAATTAGGGACATGTGAGGTATGTTGTGGTTTAGCTTGGAGGACTGTGCCTTGGAAATAGCACATGCAAATGAAAATACCTTCTTTGAAAAAGGTCTATACTTCAACAGAGATGGCAGGGGGCTGTGTCCGACAAGTTCTGTAGCTTTGAACGTCATACAGCAGCTGGCCAGGTGTGGTCCAAGACAGCTGCTGCTGTCATTTTTAGTGTTTACAAATGAGTGCAATGCTGAATGCGTTCCAGAGGAAACTGACTTAACATGCATGCCCTTATTCCTATATTTAAACGATCATTGTCTTGCTGCCTTTATGATAGCAGATGTATCACCCCACAGTGTGGTGTTTGGAACAGCTCTAATACTTTTGCCACTTGATCTTGCTGGACAACATGTTCTAGCATTACCCAACCCTTGGCCTTAAGACTAGCAGTGACTAATGTTAGTATCCTAACAATGTTAACATCCTGATGTTTAGCAGGTTTATTGTCATGTGTTAGCATGCTAATATTTGGAATGAGCACTAAACAAAATACAGCTGGTAACTACCTCTGCCAAGGAGGTTTGTTTTTGGTTCTGTGTGTGTGTATGTGTGTGCGTGTGTTGGTTATCAGGATTACAGATACATGGCTGGATGGATCATCAGTATAACTGGTACAGATATTGGTGGGGGCCAACCCTAGAAGTGATTAGATGTTGGCTGGAAAAGGTCAAAGGTCAAAATTACAAAAGATAATAAAAGAATCACAAAAATCCTATCTTTAACATGGGGGAAAGAAAAACTCATATCTCTGTCAAAAATGATAAAAAGTATTTGTAGGGTGGCCATGTCTATCACCAGACCAAATTTCATCCGGATCTGATCCAGATTGTGGATCTGATGGCCATTCAAAATTAGCATTGAAAACCCCATTTAACACATATTTTCTCCCATAACTTGGCCTATAATGAAGACAGAACTTTGAAATGTTCAGGTTAGGTGTACAGTATAACTGCCTATCATACCTGAAAAGATGATCCAGATCCAATCTGAATCAAGGATTTTAGGACACATTTTGTGTTGTTCTGGATCTCATTTTTCACAAGGGACCCATTTGTGTGAGTGAATGTTGTGCCTTGGTGGACATACATGTGCTCTCTGAGTGCTCTTGTTAAGGGAATGTGATTTATTCTGTGGGTATTTGGGTACTAGATGAAAGTTAAGAGATCACTAAAGTTGGCACAGTTCCTCCTAAGGGAGACATGAATGTATTTTCCATATGTTGCAGTCTGGACAAAACTGGTGGTCAATTAATACTGTCATCGCCTATTTTGTATGAGTAATACACTGGAAAATAAGATGAAACATGACACATTTTCCATATTGGTTTGATAAAAGACATTAAAAACTTACTGCCACACCCAAAGTTAAAGCCACCAGACACATCACCTGAGTCTTCTCTGAGGACAGGGTGGGATTAGATCACACCCCCTTCGCAGGATCTGAAATGTCCAAACATTGTAATGCACATTTAAGAACTGTGAAAAATGTCTAATTGCACACACATAAGCACACACATCTCCACTTCTGCCAGCCTTTTGATGGCAGAGTGAGGATGTTTTTAAATTGTTTTTAGCTTTTTCTTTCTAGTCATTACATCCAACCTTATCTCCCAGAGCCTGCACTGTGTTGTCAATGACAACTGGCTCTAATCTCTACCCCCTTCAACCAAGCAGCACTGACAGGCCCTTTCTTCTCAATTCCTCAGACACGTAGCCAGACATAAATTAATCTGTCACTCATTGCTAGTATTAATGTGGGGATGACACACGGCTATGCATGCCAACGCACACTCACAGATAAAGACAAATGCACTCAGCAATAAAAACCACCATATAAACTGGGACACCATAGTACGCCATAAGTGGAAAAACCTCTGGAAAAGGCTCTGTTAAACTTCATAAATCAAATATTCTGAGAGAGAAAATGAAAGATTTAAGGACTTTCCACTGGCACTGCTAAAGACATGCACTACAATATTTAACCCTATATATAATATTGCCCCCCCCCCCCCAAAAAAGAGTCTACTTTGCCTTATCTTTCCTCACTTACTTTGGTCTGTACTTGTCACACAGAACACAGTATGATTGGCAGTCTGGGAACATTTAGGAAGACTGATAAATGCAGGCATGAGAGTGTCTATCTGATCCAGTGACGATACCCTTAAAAGCAGATCCTTTATGTTATAATAAAACTTCCTGAGCCAAGAGATATGAGACACACATCATATGTCAGCTGGGGAAGCACCGGAAAAGTATTTCTTCCGGTTGTTAAAAGCCTGTAGAGACTATGTTATCTGCTTATCTCGTCGTGGTCTCTGAAAGCAGGCTGGGGCTGGAGGAGTTCAAGATAAATTTCCTGATCAATGGCAGGCATTATCTGGATCTGGTAGGCAATAATCAGATCTAGTTGATATTGCAGGCGTAGAAAGAACTGGACTGTCAGCAGGA
>NW_018128004.1:1545482-1552808 GCF_001952655.1 Monopterus albus | reverse complement strand
ACTGCCGTGGGACTCACTCTGAAAAACAATGTAGACAATATAATTGGTTTAACCTTCACTTCCTCAAATGCTTTGGTTACATCCCTAATGCAGGCCCCCTCCAACACACCCACACCCCCTCACTGCCACTCTCACAAAAGAATTGTTTTTAATTTAATCATTTTTATTGGTCAAGTATGTTACACCCACAAGAAATGTATCTTCAGTACAGAGCCAAGACAGCCATCTGCAGCACCAACTCACTCACACGCCGATGGTGGCGCTGTCCCGGCAAAGTGCTGCTCTGGCCAGGGGGGAATCAGTGTGTTGCCCAAAGACACTTCAAAATTTGGACTGGGGAGAATGGGAATGGAACCGCTGACCAGTTAGGGGATGACTGCTCTACCTCCTGAGCCACAGCTGCATCTAGGAAGCTCTACAAAAACTGCCATGGAATGAGGGCTGTGGGTAGTGATGTAGTAGATAATTTCAGACCAGTCAGTCACTTGCTCCCTTCTAACAGAAATGAGTATGCGTGCTACCTGCCTCAACACACACACACACACACACAATATCGTGCATATTTGGCATGATTTGCCTTTAACAGTTTCATTTAATGTCAGCATAATTACTAATTCCTAAATTAAACTAAATGATTTTAAAGGCCAAATCTATGTCCTTAATTATAGCACTATCACCCAGTGTTTACATAGTGATTTCAAGAAAATGAACTGTCTCAGCTTTGAAACAAAAACTAGGCATGTGACAGGCAAACTGGGAATTCAGCGGTTTGTATTTTAAGAGATTATTTATTCATGTCTGCTTTCATCTTAAAATTATATCAATGTCCTTCAATGTATTTCTATAGCACTACTTTTTGTTAACTACAATGGCTGACTTGAATCTACACTGTAAACAAGATTCAATGGTGCCTGCCACACAAATTCACTGATATGCTTATTCATTAAAACCTCATCAAGCTGCAGTGATTTCAGTGGCATAAAAGTAGAGCTAAAAATGACCCCCGTTTTCTCTCTGAAGCTCTACAGTGGTCTCATATCCCAGACAGAAACATTCCTAAGATATAACCTGCTGCATGACAAACTGCCAGCTTTCATTTTTCTCCCTAATCTGCATGTCTTTATATTTGAGGCCCAGCAGACATCTACAACCAAAGAACCATGGTGCTGGAACCCCCCACGAGGCCTCGACTTAATGCTAACCAAGAGCAACTGCGCTGGCAGGGATAATATTTCTCTGTTTTTGTTTCTTTCTTCTCAATGGCATGATGGGAGCTAGGAGACAAGGGGAGGCAGAGAGATAAAGGAAACAGAGAGGAGGAGAGAGAAGAAGAAACCAAAACAGGAGGGGATAGGGAGAGACAGACAGGCTGGGGAGAGAGGCGAAGCACCAAACAGAGAGGTAGCTGGGGAAGAAAGAGGGGAGAAAAACAGCCTGCTGGGTCTTTTAAAAAGAAATGACTACAGGAAAGCACTGAGGAAATCACCACTAAGGCGTTGTATTGAAACCTCTCTGACCCTCTGCACCCCCTTTGAGCAGTTCGCTCAGCTGGAGGAGTATGGCCAGAGGTATTAAGCCTCTGAAACACTCCATCAAGATCATTGTCAGGCACCAACAGAGGCAACCTCAGTCATCCCCCCTCCACTCCACTTAAACAAGCCTCTCCAAGGCGCTGTCTCTGCTCAGCAACTCTGGAACGGGGGCCTGATTATGGGCTCTCTAGGGGGACACAAGATGGGCCACGGACATCCAAATCCAGCAGGGTGGCAGACGGCCTGCCTTCCCTCTTTTCTCTTTCTAGAGCTGTCCTTCTCTTTACCTCCATCTTATCCCAGCCCCCACTACCCATTGATGGGTTTCTCATTGCATTTTGCAGCCCAAGCTAAATAAAGTCGTTGTCCTGCCTACAGTAGCCTCCCTGCTAGGGGGCTGGATGATGGGAAGGAGAGAAACAGGACGTTTAGGCACCTTTGAGACAAAAAACACAAGGTAAACATGACACTTGGTATGTGTCGCCTCAGTGAAAATGAGGTCAGGAGCTGATTGTTGCATTTAACTCCTTTTCATTCAGTGGTTGACAGATAATGTGTTGTGTCCCCTCAAGAGTTACTCAAAAGCAGAATATTTTCACATCATGCTCTACAAAAACCTGAATGCCACTGAGTTTTTCTGTGTGTAAGGGCCTTATGGTTGTTGGTGGAAAAGGTTGTACAGTATGTGTGAGCATGCCATCGTCCACTGAGACAGTGCTTGGATATCCTCCCTGACCTCATCGTCCCTCCACAGCTCATCTCCTGCTCTGTGAAACACTAGAACATGAGACCAGCTGAACTAAAGAAGACTGTGTGTGTGTGTCCACGTGAACGTGTGTGTTTGGTGAAAGGAGCAATTTCATCTGTGAATTCCCTGCTTTTCCCTGGTGGCGTCCCTATAGAGGAAAGTGAGCTGGTGGTTTGTGACCTACATGTGGAGCTGGTTGCAGGCCAGAGTCTAGGGCCATGATTGGGCTGCAGGGGGTCTGTCTATTGACAGGAACGGGAGTCCTCTTCCACTTTGAAGCCCCATATATTTAAATATTTCATGACCCTCTCATCTCCAGCCCCTTCAACCGGGTTAGCGCTGTGGCTCGTTGCTGCCTTTCATTAATAGCACAGTGATAAGAGTTAAGAGTCGATCTAATGTCCCCATCAGCAAGGCAGATCTGATGGAGCATCTCCCATATCGGGTCTTTTTGGCACTGAGCATATCTTGAAGGCGATCTCGTTAAATGCTAGTCACAATTACGCCAATTACAGATAAGCCTAAGTATGTCAAAGCCACAACATGATGTTTACAAAGATTAGCATGCAGCGTTATCAGCAGGGATGGTAATCAACGCTAGTGCCTGGCACTGCACAAGATCATAGGGCTCTTTATCTGTCACTATCGATAAGAAGCCAGCGGCTGGTGGTTCGGGGCAGGGGCATGAGCAGTGCGCTTCTGTTCCTTTATTGATTTACTCCCCCCCCGCCTGCCCGCTTTTTTTTTTACATTTTTAATTTGGTTTAATTTTATATTTCTTTAATGTGTACTGAATATCGGTTGGATACACACACACACACACACACACACACACACACACACACACATTAATTTAATAATCCATTTGTCTCTTTTGTTAATGTTGGTTGTCTCATCTTCTGTTATGTCCTTTGTCCTGTAAATGTGTTATTTCACGTTTCAATAAAAATAAATAAATAAAGTAAATGTAAAAAAAAAAAAAAACTATGCTCAGGTCTGTCTTCAGCCCCGAGCATCGCTGAGCATGTTTGGCACTAGCTCCTGTTGCTGGTACCTGCTGCTTCATTTAAAGCAAACACAGTTTGACAGTAGACTTTGCAAGCTGTCACATGAAGAGCAAAATAATATTATATGAAAGAACATCACAACTCACCACACCCTTATTCTGTTCATTATTGTCAAAGGTGTCACAAAAACACTTTTTAGGATCTCACTAATAATGACTGTGCTGTTGTAGTAAACAATCTGGCTATCAAATTGCCAAATATGAACAATGTATTTACAGCAGTGAAGTGGAACACAGCGTGGGCCAGGAGATTTCCACAAGGGTGCGTGCTGTCATGGCACAGGGCTCCAGTCAGGAAAAGTTTCTCTGAGGCTGGTGACCATAACATAAGGTCCTGCTTGTCTGATTGTAATAGAGATGTCTTTGAGAGCAGCCAGCGTGTGCCCGCGGGAAACATTCCACGCTTTCCTCCACAAACTCTGCACTGCCGACAGGCCTTGGGTCCTAAATGTGCACATTGTGAGGCAACACATTCACCGTGAAGTTATTAAAGTTGACCCAGCCTCCCAGCGACACACAGGGTGTGTTGTCTCTCTGAGAGTGTGTGCAATACTTTGTAAATGAATGTGTAGTTTGTATTTATATAATGGTGTTAAACCTTGAAAGTTTGTTTTTGCCATTAATGTGATACTAAGAGAGATAAACTAAGTGTCTGTGTTTGTGACAAAAGAGTGACGTTGACTTAGATCTGCAGGTTTCTCTCAGCACATATGTGTGTTTGGAGCTCGGTGTCGGTGGGGGCCACAGGGGACCATTAGTGCTAAGGGCCACCCAAGTAACAGGCAGGGCTAAGCCCCATCATCTGTGCCTGTTTCAACTAGGCTTACCATGTACCGTGTTTACCATCACCGAGTTTCTACAAGATGATCCGGGGCAGGTTGCTGTCTGTCTCGCTTTCTCTCACTGACACATACACACAAACACACACACAGCCTATAAGAGGATTTGCACTCGCAACAGGGACAGGCTGTGTCACTTATCCACAGAGGAAACTGCAGCACCACACACAGCTTGACCCCACCTCACACGCCTGGGTGTACAGGTAAACACACACACCACAACTCCATGAAGGACATTGTGGTTTGGGTCAGGTTTGCTGGGTCCACTGACACAGGGGTAAACAATTGTTGTAAAAATAAATCTTTGAATTCAGTTTGATGAAAGGTTAGGAAACAATCCCCTGGTCCACAACAATCACACAGTTTTAGCCAAACTGAGCCAAAGACTGTGATAATGGATTTAACACCGAACTCTGAACTGAACAGTGAAACAAGGAGCTTTAGCCCGCTGTAATTAAACTATTCAGTTTGCATATGAAATAAGGCAGCATGTTATTCAGTGGTGGGAAGTAACTAAGCACATTTACTCAAGTACTTTAGTTAAATACAATTTTGAGGTATCTGTACTTTACTTGGGCATTTTAATATTCTGCTACTTCATACTCTGCCTTCACTACATTTCACAGGCAAATATTGTATTTCTGACTACACTATGTTCATTTGATACCTTTAATTACTGGTTAATTTTCAGAGTTTATTAACAAAAGGAAGTGCAATAGAGACAAACAGTGGCTCCAACCGATCTTCTACAAAACAAACCAATTCACAGGGATAACCAAACAGAGAAAGTCCGAGGAGCATGTAAACCAAGAACAAGAAACAACCTGTCAGGCTGGAAGCAGATTAGGCCAGGTCCAGGGCTCAGGCGAGTGAAAATGACGGGTAGTGAACAGGAGAACCGGAGACAGGAATAAACAGGACACAGATGACAAGCGTAGCTGCTGGGACAAACAGACAACGTACAACGTACAGCATATCATGTACAGTGAAGCAGCAAGTAACAGAGGACAAAGGAGCAGAGAACCAGCTGATAGGTAGGAATGATAAACAGTGATTAGAGCTGAGGTAAAGCTGGGACAGGTGAGGTGGCACAGACTGGCATTCCAAGCCAAAGTAAAAGCACAGAACAGGAGGTGTGATTCAAAGCCATAAACGGCTATTTTTACACTGTTGTTTTGCTACTTTTACATAAGAAAAGGAATCTGAGTACTTCCTCCACCACTCATGTTGTTTATGTATGTACACATCCTTACCATTTTTACCATTGACAGACTTTATTACACCATATCAAGCTACTAACTCATTGGTCTGACCCTCTATAGTCATCTGCCTGAATGGCATGTGAAGCCAAGATTTGAAATCTGCTTTTTATGACATTTTTTACAAGGTGTTTTTATTGTATCTTCATTTTAAAGCCCATTTGCAAGCTGAGACAATAAGGCTTTGAATGAAAATGTTAGTAGAATGGGCAGCGGCTGTGTTTTCCTCTGCTGTCTACTGATTAGTCTGCTCTGACGGCCACATTGTTATGTGAAAAGAGGGCAGCTGGTTGGCTGGCCCTAAGGAAGTCATTCAGAGTGAGTTCACTGCTTCTCTGACCAGGGATATTTGAGGAGTGTGTTTTAGTTATACTCAGTGGAGTTCAGGCACTGACACTGCTAAAGCCTCTGGTGTGCAGGGGGAATCTAACAAGGCCATGGAGCTCTGCAAACGCCTGTCACCCACTAATGCTCCAGGCACAATAACACCTGACATTGTTTGTGAATTCACACTTTAAGGGACACACATTCAGTACTTATGACATACCGACCTGTATGTTTTCCTATATAGAGCCATACAATATTGATCTGCAATATGTAGCACTAAAAATAAGCACAACATACATGTGTGAAAAGTGACACGCAATTAATCACCCTGCACACAAACATACACATCGGCAGTGCCTGCAGGAGGAGTCCTCCTGAGACCCCTGAGGTGACAAAAGTGTCAAAACAACATATTAGTTTCGCTCTTCCTTTGGGTGGTGTTGCTTTGTTCCTGTACTCTAAAAAAAGGATCTGATTTGCTCTGCATATTGCTAATGCATTTTTCAAGAGTTACTTGAAAAACACCATGTTGCTCAACATTAAAAAGCAATTTAGCACTCCAAGGATTTAAAGCCCATGTTAAATTAAAGGCTACACTTAGCATGGCTATAAAAATTGAGTGGCTCCAGGTTGAACGCTGCACACAGGATTTAAATTGTCAAAATGGAATCTTTTAGCATTACTAATTCATTCAGAGGAAAGCTGTGGCTGAAACACTGTGCATGGCTCCACTGTTGCAGCTGAAGATATGTTATGTCTTGTGAACACTGTGAATCCCAGGTAAATGTCTGTCAGCAAGGGACTGTTACAGTAAATGTAACCTACTTTTGTCAGTACTCTTTTATTTCAGTTAAACTCTGCTTTTTCTTGTGTTCCCTTAGACAGGCTGTGAAAGGTCCTTCAGCCCTCATTCTACAAATTCACCTGCTGGCCTTACTTCTGTGCTTAGCTGACAGAAGAAGAAGACCACTCACATTCTAATATGAACATCAGTGATCTCTTTCCAAACTGATCTGAACCACAGCAGTGTGAAACCTGGTTAAAACCGAATGAGGGAGCTGCTGTGGGAAAAAGCAGACTAAACACCCCTGTTTCATTTGGCCCTGACTCCAAAATGTCCACTCATGTGTCATCTTACTACACTGAGACAGCAGAAAGCAGATAAAAAGAGCAGGATGAACACTCATCTAGTGGACCATGGCCCCACTTAAACATCATGATAGATGCTAATGATACTCATAATTAGTGCTTCTAAAATGGTGATAATTACACTTCTTTTATAGCTCCTTATCCGCAGCTGATTTTGATAATGATTGTTGCAGTGATAAACAGTGATTGTCAGTGTTTGACCTTTGAAAGCACCAACATAACAAATAAAGCACTCCAGGATGAGACAAGCATCTTACTTTAGATTAATTGTAACCATTATTCTAAATGGGAAGAGAAGTTATTTATTGATGTTTCTCCATAACCTCATTATAAAAAACTATAGAAATTACACAACATGTACTTCAGACATACTTACACCCGCATTAATTTGTTTTAGGCCACTTGG
>NW_018128004.1:1524768-1545397 GCF_001952655.1 Monopterus albus | reverse complement strand
CACATCCAGCAGATACAGAGCAACATTTACTTTCATTTGGAGTTGTTTATTGGCCATCTAACATATGAAAGGCCCAATATTTACTCTCTGTTTTGGCTTCCATCAACTCCTGGAGTAAATGTCTAACTCTTTAGATGCAAAATGCCCCACTATGTTCACCAGCTAGTTGGTAATTGGGTCTGTCTGCTACTTGGAGCTAAGCAGGTAGTGTATATTGGGTTTCACTGAATTCCACTGGTGATCATAAATCTGAGCACATCACCATGACATATGGAGGCCCCTAAGGCTTCCATATGTCATGGTGAGTCTTGAACCACTGCTATTCAAACTGTATATGCTCCCTCTGCATCAGATCATACATGACAATAACTGACTATCATAGTTAAGCGGGTGACACTTAGATTTATTGAGCTATGTCACCAAGTGACTGTGGTCTCTTAGACTCACTTTGTCCAGGGCTTACAGCAAGTAAATACCTGGATGCAATCACATTTTCTTTGATTAAACAAATCCAAGAGTTATGTTATTGTTTTTGGCAATAAGAAAGAAAGGACAGAAGTTATTGATCAGCTTGATTCTAGAGCTATAAATACAAATACTCAAGTTAGAAATCTTGGTGTCATAACTGACTCAGACCTGGGTTTTACCAGTCACATCAGGGCCGTAACTAAATCAGCTTTTTACCATATAAACAAATAGCAAGACTCAGAGGTCTCAGATTTAGAGAAACTCATTCATGCCGTCATCTTCAGCAGGCCAGACTATTGACTTTTGTCTGGTCTTCCGAAGACTGTTGGACAACGTCAGCACTGTGAGATACTGCTGCCAGAGTTTTAACAAGAACCAGGAGAGCTGAGCTCATCGGTTCTGTTCTTAAACCCAAACACTGGCTACCAGTTACCTACAGAATAGCTGGTAAAGTGTTACTGCTAAGTTAATACTGTACATCAGTAGTATGGGGCCAACACATTACTGATGTCCAAAAAGCAGCGGGCCCCAAATGGTGTGCCGCGAGACAAGTCCATGTGTGCTATAGGATTTTGTGACAACCATATGCTAGTACTGTAATATACAATGATACAAAATGTTATGAATGAATTTTTAATTTACTATAGTACTTTTTTAATGCACTCAGTAGACAGTATCATGAAAGCTGCCTGTCTTCTGGCTTCAGGTAGCCCTCAGCCCTCAGCCCAAGTGCATCATTTGTCAGGAGAAGTTAGTGAATGCTAACATGGTGCTAAGCAAGCTGAAGAGTCACCTGGAAACCAAACATCCCTTCTACATTGAGAGAAACATGGCCTAAGAGCACATGATCTGCACCAGAGGCAGAAAGACTGTTTATGGGATTGTGTGAAATTGTCTGATAAGGCAATGGGGGAAAGAAAGCTACATGGTAGCAGCGCTTACTGCAGAGTAGACAAAACTCACATGGTAGCAGACACTTATCCTCCCAGCTCGCCAAAAAAACAAAACAAAACAACAAAACCATTGCAGGCTCTCTTCAATACCAGCAAGGATGTAAAAATCTGTGAGCACTGACGGACACGTGTCTCACTAGCTTATAAGTAGGCAAAAACACTGACAATAGCAAATGTTTTAATGCTGACTCAAACTGATGTTACATTTAAAATGTCTTCTTTTCAACTCACTGTCAACTGGTTTTCATTCTCAATGCTTCTCTTTTCTTTACTATTTTAGACTAAAGTATTTTTTATTCCAACTCTACATACTTTTTAGTTTTTATTCCCAGTGCATCGCTCTTCTTAGTTTTTTTCTGTACAGTAAGTAGTGACTACGCTTCCCTCTCATGCCAGATCTACCCCTCAATTCTCACTCACTCATTATACTTGTCATAAGTAAATAAAAATAAACATTCTTAGACTGATAGCAAATGGTATAGAGGCTATTTTCCAGGGCCTTGAGATTTTGGCTTGTCCTTTGGTGTGCCTTGGGCAGGTTTGAAAACCATTGCCTTAAAGAATACAAACTCAGCAGGGCTCTGAGATCCTTAGGAAGCAGTCTGCTGGTAGAACCTCGGGTCAGAACCAGACAGGGTGACGCTGCACACAGATGGAACCAACTTCCTGATGACTTTACTGTGCCCCAACTCTGCCACTTTCAAGTCTCAACTGAAAACTGCTGTTTTCCTGTGTCTTTGTTTGAGTGGTTTCCATGCTGCACTTTTGTTTGTTAATATCGAACTATTTTTAAATATTAAAAATAATAATACTAAATAAATGTACCAATTATTATCTTCCTGGCAGATATTGTAAACAGACTGCTTTTCACATTCAAAATTATGATTATTTTTGACTTTATTCTTGATAGATCACTACAAATACACAGCTTTGATTAAGGATGCAGCTACAGTAACTTTACTTCATCTTCTTCTTCTTCTTATTGACTAGTAGTAGTAATGGTGGTGGTGGTAGTAGCAGCAGCAGTAATGTTAGCAGGCATTAGCCTATTTTGTTACAGAGGCTACAGGACTATGTTAATATGTATTTTGGTTAGTTAAAAGAGGCATTAACAGAAAACTAAAATGACCAAATATGATGGAATGAGCCATTTTGCACCCTGTCACTCTTAGGTTATAGCTCACCTTTTTCAACCCAGTTGAGAGAGAAACTGTTCGTCCTTCAATTTCTCCTTACCTGTCTGCTATTTCTCTTTGTTTGGCATCTTGACTAACTTTTTTTTTTACTGATGAAATGAAATGGTAGCTTGCAAGACTTGAGTCTGGGTCACTGGCTGAACCAAACTACCAGCAGGAAAAGAAGTAGTTAGCCAAGCTAATTCAGCCTGCTTAGCGGCTATCTAGGTTTTATTAGCTAGCAGACTGTTTTGATTTTAGGCTAAATGTGCAGTTGGGTATAGGATTATGTTACATTGGAAATACAACAAATATCTATGGAAGTAAATTCCTGACAAACTGTTTGATGGCGCACAGACCACATTTCAAGAGCCACTCAGTTTGCAACTCAGCGTTTGAGAGTGCCAAGGCAGCACTGATTTGTAAATTCAGAATCAGAACTTAGAGTGACGGAGGAATAAATCGTGAGCACACTCGCTAGGACCAAAGATGCTCTTGCTTGCTGTTGAATCCCCTGAGTGTAAACTCAAAGGTGAGAGCAGAGTGTCACCTGGAAATCATCACCTGAATGGACACATCCTTCTACTTTCAAATTAAAAACTTTCTGCCCTTGCACTTGCCAGGTTGAAAAATGTTCAGTAGAGCACAGGGAAACTGCAGAGTCACATGATAATAGGTTACTTTGTGATTGTGTCACTAAGAAAATCATTCACATTACATCATCATTTGATAAACGATTAACAAAAGATCACTGCAGCTTCAAGTATTTCTATTGCAACATGGTTTGGTTCAATAAATATTCCATTTCTGTAAATACACTATCAATGTGTACAAAAAACCTGTTAGAACTACCTAGTACTGTGTATTGAGGAAATTTCATTCATATTTGATCAGAAGGTGAATCAACCCTAGTGTTAACATCCAAATCCACTCTCCCTCCACCCAGCACAGTGCTGTAATGTTGGCTGGCTCCCCTGTCACATGGCATGGATTATGCCTATGTTACACCAAATGCCTGATAATGCAATCAAGCAGTTTTGAATCTCAGTGATTCTCCAGTGCCTGCTATAATGAGGGGGAAATGAAACCTTTCCCACAGTGTCTGACTAACCCTCTGATGAGACCTTCATCAGACGGAGGGAGACAGACAAAAAAGTACATTTAAAATGAAGTCATCCATCTTCAGCCAAACAGACTGAGGAATGATAAGAACAGCACGTCTGGACTTGTGGCATAAACTATGGACATTTGTGCAAGCACATCAAGAGTAGAAACTGTTTAAATTTGTGATTTTACTGATTACTAACATGGAAAAGTACATCCTTCCAAGTTCATAGAATATCCTTAACCTGCCATTTGAACGTTGCTGTTGAGCCACATATAAATCCCCACTGTGTCTTTATGTGCTGATACTCAGATATAGAGATGACACAGGTAGAGGTGCACTATCAACTTGAACTACTAACTACTCCTATAACCACTGATCATCTGTGCGCACACTGTCTGGTCTTCTATTTCCTACATCACTCCAGTTCTAACATACTGTACTTCGCCTACTTAATTCAGCGTCCTCAGCTGCTAGAGTGTGCCGCCCTATCAAGTGAATATACACTTTATTATTTGAGTTAAAGAGAAAAACTCCACTCACTCTGCACTTGATGCAGTCTTTCATTTGAACCTGCTGGAAATACAGACATTATGTGCCAAGTTGGGTACAGCACATTCTGCAAGTAAGACTGTGGTATGTCTTTCAGAAATGATGACTCCTACTGCACTGACTGCTTTTCAGGTTCCACATTTAAATGAAATGGACTTTAAAAAAGATTACAGGGGACGTGGCATCAGAGAGCAACAACAACAGAGCAACAACAGAGACAAAGATTTCAGATTCTCGAAGATAAAATGGTAATTTCACTTCCATATACAACCACCTTATCCATATACAGTATAAGGATAAGGTGCTGTTTCCTGGATCAGCAGGTGAAAGTAATTAACTTTATGCAAATAGGAGTGACTCAGAAAACACAGCAGTAATGCAGGTGTGTTGGACAAACAAACGGTTGCTTTGCCATGCGATGAGATTACACTGAACAATCACTGAAAACATTTCCTTCACCTCAGAACCAGCCATCATAGACACATCCAGCCGCGGACTGGACATCATTATATTCTAAAGTGTTCCTGCTATTGTGTGCATCCTGATATAAAGTGTTTATTGTAGAATGTATACACAATCTATTATGTAAAGTCTTATTTGGTATGGACATGTTCAGTATTTTCTCATTTTTATTGCTCAGATACCAGAAGCTTATTATGTGCGTGTGTGTGTGTGTGTGTGTGTCGGTCTGACCCCTCAGCCCAGATCACTCCAGGACCCACCAGGACCTGCAAGGTCTGATATCGCCCTTCTTGGCAGTGGTAGCTATCATTGTAGCTAATATAGCCACACAGTATGATACCACACCCACACATTTACACACAACTTGAAGATGGATGCTTCCTGCGCTTCCCTGATCTCATCTTTTACTTTAATGAAAATCGGGTAGATACAACAGCCCAGTCCAGCCACATCAGCAGCCTGTCTGCACTGAGCTACAACCCTGTGCTCCTCTCTTTCCTTCTGGAACACACTGTCTCTCTCTGTTCAGCTGATGATTCATAACTGCTGACTGATGGCAGCTCCTGTGTCTTTTCTAAAATCTGTTAAGGTGTGAGTATTTTGCTGATACCTGACAGGGGTTGGCCCCTGGAGAGAAGGAATTTGGACATGGAAGAGTAAGAAGGATGCTTGCTGCCTCCCATATGAAAAGCCAAGGAGAAAGCTGGCTGTGTGCCCCAAACCACATCAAATGTTTGATCTCATTGCTCTTCCACTGAATACAGAAGAAATAGCCATATACTCAGCTCAGTATAGTTACACAAATGAATGTAACTGAGGAGCTTGTACCTTTGAGGGGGGTTAGAGGGTATGGAGGGAAATACAAAAATGTGTGGGCAGCCTGGTATTACTTGTGTTGCAGGGACATAAATCTGTTTACACAGTCACTCAGTGGGGACACGACATCCTTATGGGGACAAAATGTAAATCATTACATCTAGAGTGATGACTTTGTGTCAGGTTAGGTGTTAGGCACGTAGTGGTTATGGTTAAGGTCAAGGTAAGTCTCTAAGAAATTAATTTGGTGTCCTCTGAAGTAATGGAAACAACATGCGTGAGCATGTGTGTGATATTCTAATATAAAAAGAAACCTAAAACACTTAGAGGTAAGCTGTGTGTTCATTGAACCTCACATTAGTGATATAACTGATTAATGAATGACCACATTTCCAGCATAAGGGCCTTTACTGGTTTTATCTTACTTCTCTTCCTGTTGTCATTTTATAGACCACACTGCGGTACAATTCACCACAATAGTTCCATAATCTTTTACATTCAATTATATAAATCAGTTTTCTTAGCTTGTCATCTTGATGTTATTGGTTTTTTGTTCATTTTTTGCTTCATTTTGTTTGGGATGAAATGTTTATTTCCTGTGGGTTGTTGCATAGCTTATATATGGGGTTTTTCCTCTTCATTTTATTGCACCTTTTTTAATCACATTGATGCCACGCTTTATCTCTCTAATAAATAATAACTGTGCTGCAGCCAGAAACTGTGTACAGATTAGGTACTTTGAAGGGATTTTGGTAATTATGCCTATAAACCAGTGTGACAATGACAGTGGTTCTGAAATCTTCATTTTTCACAGGGGTTTCAGGCTGAACCATTGTGTTGTGTAATTTTACAATCAGTCTTTAAAAGATTAGTAGAAAAGGTGTCACACATACAGTATCATCTCTATACTGCACATAGATACCGTAGGCTCATACTACTGTTCATTCAACTGGGTTCCCCTTTGCCACTGTTGAACGCCATTCCACTGCACTAGACTTGTGGGTCAAGAAGCCAGAGCTTACAGTATACCAGCAAAAAGAGAAAAAAGCCTTGGCTAACACTAAGTGTGGAAAACAAGTAGAAGCACAATTTAACTTCAGATGGAAGTAATTAATTTTCCATTTAGAGGGATGACAAATTGATTGGAGCAGAAAAGTCAAAGCCTGCATTAAATTCAGCACCTAAAAACTTCTAATCTGCCAACTCTCACACATGCTTTCTTAACACTTACACACATGCACTTTCGCAGGGTATTAAATTCTAGCTGTACATGTACTGTATATCTCTAGGTATAGAAAACTCTGGCGGGTATAAATAGAAACTTAGTTTCAGGAAGGAAATTGCACAGCATTTCATGTTATGATTCTCCATTAACAGCACTGAGAAAAGTGTAGTGTTACATTGTTCTGCAAACAGACATATGTGACTGGGGGAGGTGTTGAGCTGGGAGTCTCATGTCATTAGGACTTTAAATAATGACAACAAAATCTGAGCAGATATAATTTGATTAGTGCTTTCAGGACAAAAAAGGACCCTGAATGTGTACCCAATGACTGTGGAGAGAGAAGGTGCGACAGAGCCCTTAATTGCTTGAACTGCACCTAGAGACTTGATGATTTTTGACATCTTATCCGGTGCTCTGCGCTAACACTAATAACTGTTAATTAACTGTAGCAAGGATGCTGGAGAGCAAGCAAGGGAGGGAAAACATACATACTCACATACATGGCCTTGTGTGCTCTCTAGATTAAAGAAAAAACATCTCCTGGGATGTATATGAGGCAGAGCAAAGATGTTGCAGAGGTCAGGGTGCTTGCTGTTCTGAAATGCTAATGGGCACAATGGAGCCACAAATGAGAGAAATAACAGCGATGCCATTATTGTTTTCAGATTGATCCGGCTGTGTAAATCTGTTAGCCCTAATTGGTCCATGAAGACGGAAAACAAAGTCAATGTTCCATTCCAAGGCCAGCTTCAATTTCCAAAGCAGATGTTCACAGATGTCGTTTTTGTCATCAGAAGCGTCAGCATGTGCAATCAAGCTCTTTAGTGCAATGACAGGGGAACGCATGTGTTCAGTGCTATCCTCATTAAAAGCAAAGTGTCTGATGTGGCCTCTCTCCCCCTTTTGAATGTGCATGTAGTTAGCTTTGGTAAAATCCACCTCCAGAAAGAGCACAGACAAGCACAGCCCCATGTAATGTCATTTTGAAAGCCAGGCCATAGTCAGTGAAATCCTACAGGGGCCTCAGGAGTGTGAGTGCTTGTGGTTCATTGTTATATTTATGCATAACACAAATCCATTAGTTGTGAATCCCATAAACAGCTAATAAATGTCTGCAACAGACGACATGCAGGTGAATACTGCGTCAGTCCGGCACTCTGGTTTCCAACACATCGTCAGCGTTAGACACACTTTTATACTGAATCATATCTGTCTATTAATTGACACCACATGTATAATTCATCTTGGCTAGTTGGATTTTCTGTTAAAATACACAAAACATGAGTGGAAATCACAGTCCTAGTAATATTACATGAAACACTAATACCAGCTAATGCTAACAGTGCTGTTAACAACTGACCCATTTGGTTCATTCCAACTTAATAGACCTTTAGGTTAAGCCAGTGAAACAAAATGATATTGTTTCACTGCAAAAATGAACAATACTTGGCAATAAAATGTTTTATGCACCAGGTTTTAGATAAAAATGCATCTGTTAGGACCCAAAGGTTGAGTTTTGCTTTATTTCTGCCATTACTGAGCATTAGCTTGTGAGGCAAAGTACTTTTCCCTTTTGGTTTGGGCTGAGTAACACAACTGTATCTTGGTCATTTAGTAATCACATTTGTACATGCTTTTTCTTGTTTATTTATTTTTGAGTACATTTAAATAAATCAGAGCTGATGCTGTGGGTCAGAACGAACTGCTTGATTACACAAGATTCATAAACTGACAGCAGTTCTAGGAGACTTTACTTAACAAAAAGACTTGATCACTACTTGTGCAGCTTTATTGCATCTGTAAAACTACAGTCAACAGTCAAATGTGTACAAATACAGTGTTATGACATACAAATGTTACATTTAAGTAGCATTTCAAAGTGTATAGTATTAGGTGTCAAGTTCTTTAGCAGAGTTGTTGAAGGCTGATTCTCCATTTTCCTCCCTATCTAAACAGCTGTCATGTTTCATGAATCCAGTGATGCCCTTGCCTGGAGAGCCAGAGCTGTCTTGACAAACAAACACATCTCCACTGTTATTATCGTATTTCCATCTCTCCTCCAGTGCTTACTGCACTGGTGACAGCAACACAAAGAGACATGAAGAGTGCGGCCCTCAATTGGATAAACAAAGAACGCCATTGAATGTCACTCCTGCTTGGACTGATGCACTGGCTGGAAAATCAGGGAGTTGGACGGATGGCTGGAAGGCGCAAACACACACACACACACACACATAGTATACACGCAGTCATGTCTCCAGTAATAGCTTTTGATTCATCCCTGACATGCCTCGGTCAAACCACTGCCTTCAAATGTCCTGTGTTAAATACCCAGGGCGAACAAGGTTGATACATTCACATTTTCAACTGAGACCTCTACAGTCTATTAAGTGCTAGGATACAGTGCAGCCTAGAGAGATGAAGAATGTCATGACACAGGAAATGGACCACAGAGACTGACAAGCTGGCTAGTCTCCCATTGTTATTTTACTGGGGCCTCAGTGCTGCTTGTCACTGCATAAAGGCTCAGTGAAGGACACAGCAGATCACACTGCTGTCTGCTAATCAAAAGAGGGCAGGCACACTGTGTGCTTTGTTTGGTTCTGTGGTACCTCATCACACATCAAGGCAAGACCCTGAAGCGCTGGTTGAGCTATGCAGGTGGGAAGCAATTCTGCTTCCATTGTTTCAACTTGACAACATAAGCGCTCCAGGGCCTTCAAAATTTGCAGATACTGTCAGTATTTCACCAACAAAAGCAGATAAGCCATGTGATTAATGGAAGTGTGCCTATATTCAGAGCTCGGGGTCCTGTAGCCAAGAAAGAAACTTTTCCAAGGAACACTGCACATGACAGCTGTGTTCACCTACACTCTAATTTCCTTGAAACAGGATTGTGACAGGCCTTTCTACTGGAGTGTGATCTGGAGTGTTTGTATACAGTGCTGAACAACTTGCTGGCATGTGTCACTTTCATTTTTGAGATGCGGCTGGCATTTTGACAGATGAGTGCTGCTGTTATGCAGCCTGTCAGCCAACCATGGAGCTCACAGACATGGGGAGATAATTCCTTACAAAGCCAATTAAAGAATGTTTAATGAAGATAGGCTACATCTCTCCACTTCTCTTTGTTTTTGGCAAGGTGCCTAATATGAAAGAAGACCTGTCAATTTCCTGTAGCTGAAAGAAATCCAACAAAAACAACAGGTACAGTATCTAAAAATATTAGATTTGATAGAGTAAACAAGATGTTATGTTCTTGTCTTGTTATTTGTATATAATGAGTAACTTATCAATTCCTATTTTCACATTACATTAAATGCCACATTAAACATCCCAATGCGTGTATCAGTATAACCATATACTGATCTTACAACACTGCTTCTAGTTCTACTCCAGTAAATATCCACATTCCAAAGATGACTTTTTTTGAAAGCAGCCGAAGTAAGTGAAGAATGACGCTGGATATCTTTCTCCCATTTTAATCCCAGGCAATGTCTTACAAGAGTGAAGGGCAGCTGTGACAAACCCGAAGAAGGACCAGATGTGCTCTTATTGTTCGAGAACTGAAAAAGGTCCCAGGTAAGAAATCTGAAGAGGGTCTCTGTGTGAGAGGAGGCCTTTTCTGGTAAATCTTCCTCTGGCTCATTTTAGCCCCTCCCTCCCTGTCATAGTGTGTGACCTCTCAGTAAGAAGGGTGACCTGAGTCTTACTTATAGGCCTGACACCCACTGACAGACGACTAACCCTTGAAAGGTCAGGGCAGGCGAGACTTTTTTTTTTGGAAGAGCTGTTGGAGCATAGATCAAGTTATTGTGGACAGGCAGGAACACCAGTGAGCAAAACAAAGTTGTTGTCAGTCAGAAGAAGTTAAAAGCAATGGTTTGGAAGGAAAACACAGAGATGGAAATTCCTTTACTGGGCCAGCAGGAGATAAGACTCAGTGGGGTCATGGGGTTAACTGAGCATGCCAAGGTCTGCTGTGCTTCCAGTAGTTGAAGATCTAATCTTATAAATTAATATTTATAATGGAAAGGTAAAAATAGGAGAAAGAAATATTTTTAAAGCTGCTATCTAAATATAGAATATATAGAATATCAGGATTCAGCAGCTAAAATGCAAATTTTTTTTATAAACTGATGACCTACATTAGCTGGGATAGATCATCACATCTCTCAGAACTATTTGGCATCCCAATGCTGAGTACACACAAAGCAAAGTAGACACAGCTCAAAACAAACCAAATGAATGGATGATGAACTGCACTGGTACCAATCTGTGTTCCTGTTCCTGAATAAAACTGAGTTCAGGAAAATACTGTGAGCTTAAAAGGAAAAGCCACACATTCCATGCTAACATGCCAGCTTATATCTGGCTCGACAAAGGCACAAGTTTCTAATCTTCAAAAGCCGGCTTTATAAGTGCGAGACCACAATAGAAAAACAAACCATTTATTTTCCTCCCCTGGAGAGTAAGCGGAACCATATGGGGCAGTGAGGAGCCAGATCCCAACATCTGGGCGGCATCAGAGAATCAAAGCCAAGTGGTGCTGTGGACCCCGGTGAACCACAGCAACCTTTGCCTGCCCTGACAGATCTTTACTTAATGGAAAAACAGGTTGGAACATTGTTCTCAGAGCGTCTGAGTTTCCCTATTGCTTTTTCTCAGGATAATTGCTAATCAAAAGGGGACTGTCGGTGAGGCTACAGGCACAATCCACAGCAGTAATCACTGGCAGCTGGGAGTTTGACTTACATATAAACAGCTGGAACAGGCCATGGCAAATTCCTGTGAAACTGTTTCTTTAATAAAGAGTGGAGGTCACAGACAGAGTCACCCTGGGAGGGAATTTGTACAGTATGACATATATTTAGGAAACTAGTATGGGATGTCACCAGAAGAGTGCATAAACAAAAATATCTCTTCACTGTTAGTTTTTTTTATTATTCAGCTTGCATAATCATAAGAGACTTAATTTCTGTTCCTATTATACAGGGTGATGAAATCTCCTGATTAACAACACTTGGGATTGGTTTAATAGCCTTCAGCTAGTCTGCATTACTCTCTAGCCAACAACAAAAAACATTGTTATCAGACGAAACAGGCTGAGGTTAAGAAGCGGCACCACCTGAGGGCAATGTGCTTTAGCTGGGGATTTAACATCTTTCATTAAGCCATGCTTGTCCTTGCTCTCATGCTTCATTCTTATTTTTCTCTCACAGATCACATTCAGCCACCAAATAAACAGGAGGAAAATTGCTCTGGAGATAATAATAAAAAAAACTTTACAAGATCAAATAGTATGTTTTTTTTTTCTGTACATACAATATCTTGCTTTGGAATGGTTCAGCTGCACAGTTTATGATCTATGATTACTGGGTGAATGGTGAGATGAAGGCGCACAAAGGACAGATTTTGTGCATGCCCCGGAGGTACAATCATGTATTTTAATGCACAACAAAGATAAGGCTGAGCACTGACTATACTTGTCCTCTGGGAGGCATGAGGGGTGGGGCAGCCTCCCTCATGTCCAATCACACTATGCCAGCAGGGCCGTGGCCATGCTAATTTATTCCTGAGTGGTCCTTAGGGAGAGGGTCTAGTCATAAGGACCCTGTCAGACCCTCCCTTCAGCGGGCACCACAGTCTGCAGGCATAGCCTCCCTGGAGAGAATGGTGCCTGCAGGCATATTCTAAAGAGTAATAATACCATTGTCAGCTGTCTGGGCACCTTCAGTGCTTAAGCCCACTGCAGATAAAGAAGGAACAGCAGTGTGGCATGACTTGCCATGTGACATAATCTATGTTAAGGTGAGGTTAAGGCTGCAAATGGAAGCTAGATGCCAGGCTCCGTCCTTCCATTTCTTCCTTTACCAGTGCTGACTGTGTAATGGCCACTGTACGGTCCTAGGCCCTAATCTTGGGGATGGAGATAGCTCCTCATTATAGCAGCCCTAGGAGGGAGCTGCTGGCTTGTCAACATAGAGGGAAGGAGGAGGCAGGCTGCTGATGCCATTCAGCACCACTAGAATAATGTCAAATGAACTGACTGCTGGGAGCCTATGAGACACCCAAGGAACCACTTTATCTTCTTCATTAAAACCAGTTTAGAGAGCAACTGGGGAGAAAAAAAAATCCATTTTCCTTGAAAGTCTCCAGAACAGACGGAACAAAATTAATTGCACCATTAGGCTCCCAATAGACAATGCTAGTGTGGTTTTCCTCCACTGATTCACGTGTGCCTACACATCGCTCTTAAGATGGCAATTATGGCACCATTTTCCATGAAAATAAAGTTAGATTTAATGGGCAATAAACACATTACTCCAAAAAGTGATTTTTTTTCATGATTTACTGTAGCATTGTATGGGCTTTCATGTCTTTCAACACTGAGTGTAGAAGTTGGCTCACTACACGTACAGTACATCCATGTAACCTTGATATGAAACAGGATTATTTCACAAACACTCAGTAGGGGAAGAAACAAACGTGCCTGACAACGAAGGCAGCAGATTGAGTTTCAAAAGCTTTTACATTGCCTGTAACGTCCTCTTAAATCATTATGCTTTGCCTTTAGTGAATAATAATTGTCTTTTATCTGGTGACTAGTAGCTTCTTATGTAAAGATGGGTGGAAAATGAAAGGAAAAACCAACATAGCCTTAATAGGGTGCTGGGGCACCAGAACAGTTTCAGCGACTGTGAAGGTCATAGCATATGATTCAAATCATTTTCATGCTCATCAAACCATTCAGTGGCACCTTGTGTTTTATGGATGGGGGAGTTGGCATCCTGGAGGAGACCACTCATTTACTCAGGTTTTTCATATACAGTAGTTTGCGGTCCGTCTCTATCTCACAAGAGATGTACACAAAAGAACCACACTGTAAGCCTGCAAGACTGCACAGTGTTGACTCACTCATCTACTTTGCTTTGATAGACAAGTGAGCAGGCGTCACGGGGTATTCAAGGGTCAAAGTGAAGTAGTCCGATAGGTAGCTTGTGCATTTGAAGAGTATGCAGCAATGATTTTTTTCTCATTTGTATAGGATAATGTTGGGTGCAGTGCAGCGAAAAGGGTGTCATTTGTGGCGAATGCAGAACATGGCGAGGACTCTGAAACCAGCCAGCAGCTAGAAGGAGGGGCATCACAAAAGGAAAGGAGGGCATTACATCTTGGGCCAGGAAACCTCTGCTCCAGAATTATGATGAATGATGGACATATCTGATTGGAATTTAGTACCCTGGTGCCTTGCTAATAAAAAAAGCATGCCTTTCATTGTCTTCCCCAGTTTTCAACCCCCTCACACTTCCATAAGCCATGTGCACCTCTGACCAGAGTCCCGGCAGTGATCTGAGGGAGACGGAATCATACTGAAAGATTAAATAGATGTTTTGGGGGAGTGTGCAGGGGTAGACCTGCTGGGCATAATAGCAGTAAGGGCTTCCCAGGCCATTAGCGAAGGTCCCCAGGATATGGTGGTATTGTAGGCCCCCGCAGAGGAAAGCTCAGCTGGAGCTTCACATCTCACTGCCTCACAGCCAAGAACCCCCCCACCCCCCACCCCCATTAGAGTAGATAAGGTTCCTATCGGCAAGTAGCGCACACGCACACAAGTTTGAGTGTATGTGCGAGCCACACACAGTAATGTCTTTGCCAGGAGTCATGGGGCGGCTGCAGACACACTTCACTATCTGGGGTTGTTGTGGTTGTGTAGTCTACAGTTTCACTTTCTTTGAGAGCATTGTTTGTGATTTATAGCCAGCAGCAAAACAGAAATATAAAACAGAGTTGTATTGATTTTTTTTATTGTCTATGTGCGTCATAACTTTTTCCTAGTTCCACCCAAAATGTGAAAATTAATACAAACTATAAAGTGGCTTCGATTTGAACCCTACTGTCGCTTGTTATTGCTTGTTTTTTTTTTTTCATAAGCAACCGCACTGGCAGACGAAACTAAAGAAACGTTTAGGGAATCATAAAAGATTGTATTATAATGGATTGTGACCACAGATTTTTTTTCTCTGCCTAAACCAAACTGGAGGGAACACAACAATTATGAAAACACTGCATAGGCCTCTGTTTCTCTTTTCTTCTTCCTTTTTTAAAGGTTCACTAGACAGCCTCCACCTCCTTTTTCTTGTCTCCCTGCCTCTCTTCCTCTCTGTATCCCTCCCACAGCCAAGCGCTCTCCTTTAATGAGTAGCTGGAAATGACAGCTTTAATCACCGCCTGTGGCCACGGCGAAGGGCCCGTTAATGATAGAAAAGAACAGAGGGCCATTTGCATCAATCAGTCCTAAATCACTTTTTATGATAATGCAGAAGAGAGGGAGGAGAGGCTACACAAATGACTTCTGCATGATGATGATGAGGCTGTTCTCTCCTCACCCTTGGACCCATTGAGGTTTCTTAAAGGGATATAACAAGCAGTACTGGCTCCTACTGTGTGCCTTGGCAAAGCCATCCGTATGGGCACTTGGGTTATCTTCTCTATAAATACTGACACACCAAGGGCAGTGAAAGACAACAATTTATGTACAGATGATATTTATCAAAAGATACAACATTAGTATCATAATACACATGGTTCAGTGATTTAGTTGCCCTCAGTTGTGCTTCCTATGTAGCCTTTTGCCAGAGAGAGCTGCCATTCATTGAGGATGAGACCCTGATTTGCAGCCCTGCACTGCCTGCACAGCTCAACAGGTTCAAAGGCTACACTAAAGGGGAAAGTTGAGAAAGACTGAACTTTATGCAAATAAAGAAATGGAACCAGGGAGTGTTTACTGCTCCACTCCACTATGTGAAGGGATTATAAACAAATTGGAGAACAAAAAAGTTCCATCACAGCTTCTGGTTTCTCACTTCTCTACAACATGTTTTTAACAAGTTGCTAGAACAGAGATGCCTACATGCTGGAGAGCATTCTTGACTTGCTGGGCAGTCATAACAGCCTTTTTCTTCATCATGAAAATGATGTTCCTGTCATCCATACAGCCTGTGCTCCTTGCTCTACCTGGTCATTTGCCATTTTCTAGTTTTCCTGTGACACCTGCTTTTTGAGAATGAACCCAGCTGTTGATTTTAGCAAACCAACCTTTGATATCTCTGACATATTTTGGCTTTTTGTGAGCTCATATGGACAAACAGCTCCAAAATCTTATGTTCTGGACTATAGGTGCTCATCACTTAAAGCTAAACAAGAGCCTATGTCTAACGTGCAAATGTGTATCAAAAACATTTGTGATTTCAAAGATGCAAAATACTGAAGGTACTATGTTAATTTCAATATTACATTTTGGCAAACACATTCATTTGTATAGGGTCTACCTTTAGTTCTTTGTTGGTGATATAACCACTGGAGATTGCACAAGTCAGAAATGCTCAAATTCTAGCTTCAAAAAATAGCTTTAGGGAAAAATTATCAAGTGTGGTAATAACAATTTCTTTGGCTTATTGCTCATGTTGTCAATAATTTTAGTATGTGGAATAAATATTTATCTGGATTTTGCCAATATAGGCTTTCAAAGGCATTTTGGTGGAGAGATTTGTGTCAGTGTTGTCCAGCGTAGTTTTAAAAATGGCTGGGTTGGTTATACCCTTCTGTCTGATATAATGTAATCAAAATGTAACTGTATGCGTACAACACAGTGCTAACCTTACATTCCAAAACGGATAAACTTAATGAAAGGATTCTTGAGTACCATCCAAGTTTACTTGGTTTGATAATTCCAGCTAATCTATTTAAGAAACTGACTTCAATGTGCTTTCTTGATGTGTATATGTAACTAATGTTCCACAGTGACAAGAATAATACTTAAGTCAACCTGACAGTGAAGGTAAGCAGTCAATCCAATATTTAAATAATAACCTGCAATAAATTGTACTGTTCCTAATCATTGGGTATGTCACCAAGTGTGAAGTGGGTATGGAAAATGCCTGCAAGATGTAACAAGTGTGGAACAGCTGACAGCTATCTGTGCCAACAAAATGCTCACTGCTGACAAGAACAGAAGAAACAGACCGACAACTGACTCTCTCTGTACTCACAGTGCCACACAACCTACAGACAAGCACCAGTGTACTTGATTATTTCACATACCAGTATAATGAGTAAAATAAGCATTGCTGTCTTTTTTCATTTAGTCAACAAGCCACTGTTTAATTACAAGTGATATGACATTCTCTGTTTCCATAATTAATTCAGAAGTGCTCTGATTACATGCAATCAATTCAATTGTTGACACAGCAGGGGTTTCTGAACAAAGATCGTCTGTGGCAGTATAATGAATGCAATCAGATGACATAACATCTCATTTGCATATTGTTGTATTGAAACACAAATAGGAAATATAAAACCTGATGAAACCATATGCTCCATCTGTATGCATAGTGATCTGCTTGGGAATAACTGACAATAAAATGTTAGTTGATAAGGATGTTGCATAAGGAGCAGTGTGTTAATAATCACTGGTTTAACAAATATGCCAGGGAAAAGTTTCTGCACCTGACGACCCTCCTCATACAAGGCTCTGTCCAGTGAAAGATGACTCAAAACAATGGTGAAAAAGTACACCTACCTCAGACACCACTAAGCCCTCGTGGTACGTAATGATAATCCTAGCGTCTGTGGCATAGAGAAGGTGAAGTGAATATTAAGGGCATATTCCAAAAAAAGTAAGAGACTCCTCTTTGAATAAAGAAAAATAATTCAAGTGTCCATGAATGCTTGACTAATGGACTAAAGGGTTCCCAGTGCCTGGCAGTTTAAAATAGCAAAACAAAACATATCAATTTGTCTCAAAAGAAGACTCTGACAAGCGCAGAATCCTCCTCAACACACTGACAGGCATGGCAATGCCCCTGCAGGCTACTGCGTATTTCTGCTCAAGCTCTCTCTCTCTCTTTCTCACCTACTCTCTCTCCACCACACATGGCTTCTTGTCAGTGCAGGGAAGGGCACGGTTGTTCCACAGTAATCCCCAGCCACACAGATGGAAAAGCTTGTTAGAGCACTTGCTGATCACCACAAAAAGTCAAACCAGAGCCAGGGAAAGGTCACCAGGAATTAGGCTCTGCTCAAACTCCAAAGGCTTGCCTAATTCTCCTGATAAGCCCCTTTGAAACTAAACCTGTTCTGGCTGTGCCTTGGGCTCAGCCTTGCCTAGAACTAAAACCCTCCACTAAATCTAGCTGGAACTCATTTACACAGAGGAACACACACACATGCATGTGCCCACACACTCACAGCTGCGCATACCACTGATGGAACAGGGAGGGCTATAGCCTTGCTGATGACTTGACAGAACAACTGATTCTCAATGTGTGTGAAAGGAACTGAAGCTGCAGTGCGAGGGCTTTAAGTCTGAGCTGCTTTGGATGTGAGGAAACTTTGAAGCTAGAATGGGCCTTGGTTTGGACTTTATGCTGCTGCTGTTGTCTGCTATCCACCTTGAAAGGAACACCTGGGGAAAAATATAAGCTTTCAGAAAGAAGTGAGTGAAAGAAGACTTATGGGGAGTATACAGTGGAGGTGCGTGAAAGGTCAGAATTTGAATAACGCTTTAGCTTTTTCAGTTCTGAAGCAAAACACAACAAATAATATGTGCCAGATTTTTTGAAAATGCAAGCCCCCAGGCTAACAAATGTAAACTGTTTAAGCATGTTTGAACAGCCTGGTGTTTTCACACTCAAACCACATTTACATTATTTTAATTTCCACCCTCTCTGAATAATTGCAAACTACTACAGCAGCAGTATTTGCATACTCCCTCATGCCTTTCTTTTTCTCTGAAACACATGTACACATTGCCCAGAGGTAAAAAAAAAAAAAAAAAAAAAAACAGAACTCCTGAGGAGTAAAAAGAAATAACTTAACAGTAGAGGACCGCTAGTGGTGTTAATGGTGCCTTTATTCTCACAGAAACAGTCTTACTGTAACAGTGGCACTGAGTCTTGACAATACACCACCTGTTAACATGGAATATTTCCCTTGATATAAAAAACTGTGTTGGGCTTAACTTCAGCCAAAGCAAAGTGCCCATGCATCTCAGAGCATGGGCAAGCAGTAAGCATGCAGTGATAACACTGCCACGCTAGTCCACTTGTCTGTCTTTCCCAAGAATTGCCTGTTTTCATCTTTAACATTCCTCCACTTCCAGCACCCTGCGAATAGCCACATTCTGTGTCAGTTCACGTCTGAAACTAACAGGACGAGTACTTATTTCCGTCAACCTCTTAATTACATGCTACAAGCTCAACACTCTTTATTCAATATGGTGGACGGTGTGGAGCAGGGTGCTGCTGCTGCTCCGAGCCTTAGTCGACCTCTAGTGAAACCGCAGGTCTATAAAACTGTGGATGGTATGTTGGTAGTCGAGGACGAGTTTCTTAACTTTCTTGCGGTTAAGATTAAGACAATGTGCCAGGACGAGCTTGTCCTACTTGCCTCGAATCATTTTGACACTCGATGGATTGAATCTTCAAGGAAGGTGTTGTTTGAACTGTGTCCTAACACAAAGCAATGCTATGTGGCATTTAAGGGCAAGCAGAAAGATGTAAATAACATCAAAAGTTGCCTACAACTCTTAAATGAGTGTGGATATGATATACCGCACCTTGTCTCTCACTTCCTTGATGAGTTGCCGCCGGTGACATTTAATAGCTTGGACGTTTCTACCCTTTTATGTAAGATGGAGCGTTTGCACTGTGAGATCTGTGCTCTCAGACAGGTCGTCAAGCTTCAGGCTGATGTTGGTGAGGAGTTACGTGTTGTTACCTCAACCATCGATCGCAGAGTTGCTGTAGTAGAACGACATGTGATGTCTGATGGAAGGGAGCAGCTGGGTACGGACATGCCTGGAGTGAGGATCCATGGCCTTGATGCACAAGCCGGCGCTGCGGACGTAGCCGGGGAGATTCCTGGAGTGCTGGATGTGTTGGCTGGCTCCCAGGCCTCTACGGGCTCTGAGCTTTCTAATGGTGATGTAATCCGGGACGGTCACGCCGGGGGTGTTGATACTGATATTGTGAATAAGAATATTGAAGGGGTTGCTGATCTTCCTAATTCCCCTAAGTGGAGTACGGTAGTGAAACAAGGCTGGCGTAAAAAGGATAAGAGTCATCCCGTTCGCATAAAGCAGAGCATTAATAAATCTGAGCGCAAGAGGCTGGAGCCTATACATGGAACTGGTGTGCAAGGTAATATAAAAGCTGTCCGGACAAAGCTTGTTAATGTATTTGCCACCAAATTTCTTCCTGATCTTGATGCTGAGACACTTTGTAACTATCTTAAAGAGAGACTTGGCCGTCATGTTCAGTGTGAACGTATTGTGACTGGGAATACCAGATGCAGCTCTTTTAAAGTCAGCGTTGAGTGTGAGGACGTCACTGAGGTGTACAATTCGGAGCTGTGGCCAGAGGGATCGCTGGTGCGGCGATATTATGAGCCAAGGAAAGCAACGCGGAAGGGGACTGCTGACATCATCCAGAACCATGTGGTGACGGGGTCTGTAGGAGCAATGGCTGCGCTCTCCTAATAAAAACATGAGGGTCATCTCTTATAATTGTCGTGGCCTGCGTGTTGGAAATACTGCAGCGGATAGAGCGCGACGTCTGGTTGTGGATAACTTGCTGGACAAATGTGACATACTTTGCCTCCAAGAAACGTTCTTGTCTAAACAGGATCTAGGTCAGCTGAACTCTGTTAATGATAAATTCTATGGGGCTGGGGAGTCTACAGTAGACCTGACTATGGGTATTGTGAGGGGACGGATAGCAGGGGGTGTGGCTATCCTATGGCATAAAAGATTGGACTCAGTGATGAATGTGGTAAGGACTGGGGTCGACTGGTGTATTGCTGTTCATTTGAA
>NW_018128004.1:1496785-1522507 GCF_001952655.1 Monopterus albus | reverse complement strand
GATGATGATGATGATGATGATGATGATGATGATGATGATGATGACTCTGCTCAAGTGTGGAGATTACTGAGAGAACTATTGCATCCACAGCCAATAATCTGGCTGTTGTGATCATGTGAAACATAGGCTGTTTGGCGCTGGGCGCCTGTCTGTGGAACAGTGAAAACACTTGTTTTATTGTCACTGTAGTGTCGCATCTTTCTCCCTGTTGTGTCAGACTTGATATTAATCACCACCATGGAAAAATCTGATTTGCTGCCAAACTAACATAAGAGCTGTGACAAGGATATGCATGCAGCCTGTATAAGACAGGCTTTAATTACTTTATCGCCTGTTCCAAAGCATAGATGTGCTGTTCTGTGGTGTTTTTTGTCAGTATGTAAAAGTGTACAGCGGTCAGTGTACAGTCAACTGTGGATTTATTTTTAATCATTTTTGGAAAATGAAAAGAACAAAACCACCACATGTACTGTAACAACCTTCAGAGCCTCAGGCACTATCAATGTAAACTCACATGGATTCTGCATTTGTTAGATAAGAGACTACAGAGAGGTGAGAAGTGAGAGGCAGAGAGAGAAATAGCAAATCATATTCAACAAGGGTTCCAGCCCTGACACGATCAGTAACATTGTGGCTCATGGTTGGCGGTGACACGGTTTTAAATATCCTTTCTAAATAAGTTTCTGTCGTACTATATGTCAAGATCAAGGCATCACTATGTAAACAAAGTCAGCCGGAGAACAAAAGATCTTCAACAGAGGATGCTGCACTGAAGATAACAGATTTGGTCGCTAAACACAACATAAAGTAAGAGTTAAGTGTGACCTCAGGTTAAGATGCGTGACATGATTGTTCTTAACCCAAGGTGCAGCTATGACTCTGGCCTTTCTCTTATCTGCACTTCAAACAGTGAGCTGTTAAAGCATTTATACAGCTTAAGTGCTGCCACACTTTGCCAACATGCAAATGAAGTGATAGGAACTCAAGTGCTAAGTGAGCGTCAGTCTCTCGACAGCGCAGGGGCTGTTCAGCGTAGGCTGGTGAGACAAAGGCAGAGGAACGTGATTGTATTTTACAGGCACAGAGGATGCAAAACACAAAGTAAAAGATGAGACAAACAAAAAAGGAAAATGATATCAAAAGGAGGATGAGGAAATTAAATGTAGCGAGAGGAGGCCAAGAAATGCCAATGTAAATGGGGCAAACTATTGAATGAAACTGTGTTTCAGTATTATCAGAATCAAAAAGTGGGTCAAAGGCAAGCATGTTTGGTTGGTTGAAATCCTAAAGCAAACTGAAATGCTGGATTAACTGTAGTCTGGGAGATGAGAACAAGATTGGTAGAGACTGTGGTGAGTGAGAACAACTAATTATGCCAAATAGGAAGCAGGACACTCTTTGCTGCATCCTTCACCTCTTTTACAGCTTTAAAAAGCCACTGGAAAGTTACATCTTAGCATTACAGCTAGTCACCAGGGCAGGCTAAAGCTCCAGGCATCTGTGCCAACCTGGAAAGAGAGAACGTGCTCACAGCATTGCTGCAACCCTTTCCCTCACGGGCCCAACAGGTTCCCCCGACACCTTTCTTTATCCTGGCTAAGACCAGGTTATGTGAGTAGTGCTGGCTGGCAGGATGTTGGCCCAAAGAAATTAAGTAGATGTCCATTATATTAATTGTCTGCCAGAGATGTGTCAATAGCAAAGAACAGAAGACTCCTGCATGTGGTTGCATAAGGTTAGCAAACCAAACATAAGCACATTGCCTGGAGAATAGCTCATTCAAACTTAGTGTGGGGTGTGTAAATATACTGTCTCTAGAGCTGTCAAAGATGTCAGATCGAATTAGCAACAGTTGCAATTTCTTCAATAGTAGATGCTATGTAACAACACTTGTCTGTACATTTGTATATGTAGTCCTACAGTATATCTGTCTCTGTGCAGGAGAAAAAGGCTGCAGTAGCTGATGGCAGTAGGCCTAGGCCAGGGTCTTTCTCGAATGCTCCTCATTAACAGCTCATAATGGCTGGCAATGTCCTCATGCCACCCTGGCTCACTCTCATTAGCAGCTGGCAGTGAGGTGGGGAGATGAGTGGACGTTGGCATTAACCCATCTCCACGCACGTGAGGAAGGATGGGAGAGGTGAATGAGGAGGGAGATGGGTGGCACGAGAGGGAAAAATCCTCATCTCAGTAGATTTAATTAAAACTGGGGTGAACAGATGGGGAAGACAGAGTGAAGTCCAACAGGAGACAGCTCATCTGTCTGGATTTCCACATTTCTCTTTCCATCCCTTCCTATCTCCCAGTCCACCTCCCACTCTCATCCCTGCTCTTTTTTTTTTTTAGATAAATGCTTGGCCTTCCAATTCAAAGCTTCCACACTGGCGGCATGACAAACAACAAAAACAAGGGGAAAAAAATCAGACATGGCTCATATGGGCTACTGAAGGAACGTGGGCCTTTAGTTAGCTGTGGATAATTATGGCTTGGGCTAGTGCCGACCAGCTCAGCATTGGGCCTGGGATGGTGGAGAGTGGCTAAGCCCTTATTAAAAGGTAATCCAGGCAATCCCTGTGTAAAATAAAAGAGCTATTTATTTAAAATAGAGAACCACGGACCACAGATTGAGCCAGACAGAGGGGAAGGTCACTCAGTGTAGAGTTTGAGATCAGAAAAAAGATCAAGCCTGTGGCTCTTTTTCTCCTCTCTCCCAGAAGAAGTCGCTTTTCATTCAAATGTAATCATCACCACACAGTAATATGACCTTCATGACTGCATGGTAAAAGGAGCAAAAGCAAAGCATTCAGCTACTTCAGTCCCTGTGGCCATTCCAGAGTATACAAAGGGATCAGAGAGACAAGTGAGAACCACTAAATGAATTCAAAGCATTGCAGAATAACGGCCCTTTCACTCTGCACAGTAATGTAAATGCACATGCAGGGCCTGTGTTAAATGCTGCTACAGTTTCTAGTATTTTTACACTGTGTTTGACATACTGAATCTTTGATTGACATTTGCTGCCAAAGCATTATCATAATCTCCTAGCAACCACAGTAGGAATCACACAAATAAATCACGGGAGGGGAAAAATCCTCACATCCACCTTGTGCAACAATGCCACTAGTTTTGCATTTTCTTCTGAAAATTTTCAGCCTTAGTTCAATTCACTGCTACATTAATCTCATTATCCTTTGAACCTTTTCACTGTTAATGCCAAATGCAATTTGTATTCTGAGGCCAGGCAAAAAGCTCTAAACTGATTATCCCAATTTGGACCGTGGCAGCCCTAGATATTGTGGAGTCTGAAAGGGCCATCTAGCTGGTGAATGGGCTTCTCATATGCCTTCTGAGTTTCATGACACAATGTTGCGTCTGCTTTGCAAGGGATAAATTAAGCGTGTGAAAGTCTAAGCAAAGCCCTCATTTTCCAGTTAATCAAATCTTCCCCTAATCAAATTAGCGCACATAATTCCTCTGGATACATGGAACAAAAACAGCATTATCCCCCTCTCCGCAGCTGAAAGGCAGGGAATCAGTGTGGTGCCTCTCTCTCCTCTGCATGAGTGGCCCTCAATGGAAGAAGGCGGCCAGGGTAAGGCGGGGGGTGGATGAGACCAGGGGTGAAGGGGGAGGGCACAACTCTTCCCAGTGGCCTAACAGAGAAAGGCAAGGCCGGGGTAAACTCTGGTAGTATTTAAGTTCCCAGCTCATTAAAAAGCCTGGCTCAGTGGCCACCTCCAGGGAGCACTGGAGCATTGGCTAATGAGGTACTTGTTTAATTTTCTTTCAAAAGGCTGGACATCTGTGACAACCCCCCTCAAACCCCACGCTCCCTCCCTCCCCTGAGCCTTCAACCCCATGCCTCGTCTTTTTTCTTCAAACCCCACACAAAGCCCATCTATCAATAGGCCACAGGGCTCTCTCTGGTTTGATGAAGTGTCTCTCATTGAATAAGGCAGATAATACGTTTGGAGGAGTGCAGAACAATCGCCATTAACTCTGATCTCTCTCCCTCTGAACAGTCAAAGCCCATCATGGAAATTCAATAGTGGTCAAGCTAAATGGATAAATGTTCACAGTCTACCGTAACATTCTAATTGATTTCCCTTCATGAGATAATCCACTCTTCTCAATAGTGCTCCTTGCCACTCCCTTTCACCTCTGCCATCCTTCTGTGGAGATACTGCAGATATCCCAGGGTTGAGAAAAAAGGGAACAGCTGAATAGCTAGTATGTATTCATCTATTTGAGGAGTGGCAGGTTCATCTTCCCATTTTGATGTAGTGAAGAGGCTTGAGTCTGTTTTCCTTGACCTGCCAACCTCTGCCACCCTGACCTTTATGTGAAACTGTCTCCATATCTGAGCCCTATGACACCTCAAAAGACATTAAAAGGCTCCTCACTTTCTATTTGTCTCTGTAATCGGAATTCAAAGCAGCTAGTGCCGCGTCTCTCTTCATTGGTCACTTCCACTTATTTCATAATGTGTCTTGATTCTTTCATTATGAGAGCTGTCTGACTCATATTTGCACCTTGATGCCCTCCTAATGTCTACAAACATGAGCAGAATATAAATATGCTGCTTCTACTGCCTACGTTTCCTCTTCGTCTTCATCTGCAGCTCTTTCATGCAATCTTCACTTATTAACTTATCTTAAGAAAGGATGAACTAGTAGTCACAGGGGACGAGTAATAGGAAGTGAGTAAGGCAGAGGAGGAGGCTGAAGCAGCTATGTCAGGAATACACTGGGAGCAAGTTAAAAGGCCTCATGAAAACATTTGTCAATTTTTTTTGGACCATGCATCAGCTGCATGCGTGGCTATTGTTTCACTCAGTCTGTCAAAGCAGGGGCAGAGGGTGAAAGAGGGAAGAGGAGAGGCACAGAGGCCTTTGGGGTGATCATAACTAAAACACTGTGCTTTTATTAGAAAGACGCCAGAAATCACCATCTGGGTGGTTTAACGAGCCTTTACCATGGTACTAAAAAGCCTCAAGTTAATTTCCTATAACAGTATGCTTATAAAAGACTAGAGCTAAAGCATTCAGCAGTGACTAGACTAAAGCACTGAGCATTAATAAATCACGAAGCCTCTTTCTAAAACTCACAATGTAGCAGCCTTTTGCATTCATCTACATCAGTCAGCAGTCAGCACTGCTGGGCAAGTTGGAGAGTTAGACTGACTTGTGTTTTTCAGATAGAGTAGCAGCTGCAGAAGCCAATTATTCTATGCTGTTAGAAACACCATTTTGTTGCTGAATGCAACAAATTCATATAAGCAAATATAACAATTACAGTATGTCACCTATGTTGGCAAACCTGGCTGAATGTACAGAGGAAAACTAAGTAGCATTCAGTTACCTTTAATATGACAACAAAGGAATTTGTTGGATCAACTGCTTTGTGGTATTTGTAGAATTTTTAAGTAGCCATAGCTACATCATCGTATGACTTGAATATTATACTGTGTGCATGTTTCTGCTTTCCTATCAAGTCACAGCAACAAAAGTTAGGAAAACACAAAGTACATAATCAAACATCACTTGCAGCCAGCTATGTCAGCTCGAATGCCCCTCATACTAGCAAAACATGCCCTTCTTTTGCTGTGGTATGACTCCTCAGCTAGTGGCTGGTAATGTCATGCAATCAAATGCTATAGGCTCCTGACAGTGGGGGTGTCATAAATCTCTACTGGACTGGCTCATAGTGACCCTTGAACTCGGGTTTCGCCATGTTGACTGATTCACCATGTGGCCTCGCCTGCAGCAGTGTGCAGCAGCAGACAGCTAGGCCGAGATGCTGACCATGGAGGTGCAGGTCAGCACTGGGGTGAGGGTGTAAGGGCAAGTGTGTGAGGTGATGTTATCTACTGTATCTCCCTCTAACGGCCTGCAGGCTTTCTATCAAGTGGGTTGCCTCATGTGGATCAGACTGTAGGGGAATATGATTTAACCAAGCTACACTGCACATCATGTCTATAATTGTTTATGAATGTTGTGAATCAGCTTGTCCTTAAAAAATGTCTTTGACTGCAGTGATCCAGAATGGGTCTGTTCCATTTCATAACATTTCTGAGAGACATGAAGTTGCACAGTTTACCCAGTTTAACCCACTGGGACAAAATATTGAGTGACTTGTCCATGTCTACACATCTACATGTTGCTACACTTGTCAAACAGTGACAATGCATTAAGCAATTTGCAAAAGAAAAAAAAAAGAATTATCTGCCATGTGTCTGAATATACCTGATGGAGTTGGAAGTAATCAGGCTGTGTAAAGAAAACATAAAACCATCAGTAAAGTTAAAAGCCAGCAGCGTACAGCCCACAGTAAATCCACATCTGAGCAGAGGATGTTTGCCCACTACCATACTTGATTAGGGCCCATTGCCCTCAGCAAGACTGCCGCCCAGAGCCAACCTTGGTGGTGGGAGATCAGTTTGTGTTTGGTGGAAGCTTGGGGGTGTTAAAATTGGCTCCTGGAAACCTGCCAACCCTTCGACTGACTCATCAGCCGGGAGCCAGGAGAAGACCTTGAGACAGACAGAGCGTTCTTCCTCTCATGGCTCAGATCTGTCTAGGTGTGGGGTTAAGCCTTGCCAGATTGGTGTTACTGTGTTTTGATGCCTCCTCTTTCCAGAACTCCCGTGGGCATCTTGTAGGCAATCACTCATGACACAGCCTGAGGCCTAGGTGCATGTGGGTCCAACAGTGGCCCATAAGCCTGCAGAATCCACATTTGTATTTGAGCAGACTTTATTGGATAAGGCAGGGCGAGAAGACCTTGTCAAATACCTCAAAAAAGAAGAAGAAGAAGAAGAAGAAGAAGAAAAAGAAAAAAGATTCCACATGAAAAGAAAAAAACAGTCCTAAACCAAGCTAACCATTTGTACAGAGATGTATTACAGTAACATTGTGGTTGAAAAGATGGCAAGGTAGGGCCCAAAAGCCACAACGCTGAGTTTCAGAAAATATGTACTCAGTTATGTCCAACCAAAGGCAATAATCAAAAGCCTCAAACACGTCATTTCATATTTGTCTTTTTTCATACAGAGTGACAGGCAGAACAATCAAATTAAGTTCCTCTTGGCAAACCCACACATGTAATTATGCACTAAGTAGGGAAAAATCAACACACACAGTGCAGATGTACAGTAATACTGACACACAGCACTTTCTGAAGAAAGAGTGAGAAGAATTTAACAGACTGAAAGGAGAAGTTGTCTTTTCCACTGTCAGTTTCAACTAATAATTTAAGGAACAAGCGTCTTTTCATGACTAAGAATGATAAGGCTGTTCAAAAAACTTCTGTAATATGAAAAGAGCACAGCTTTGCTTCCTATTGTGATTTGAGAGTGACATTTCCTTTTTAAGAGGCTTTTCAAAGTTTGACATATCTCATTTGAATTCTTATATGTTCCTGGTTTGTATTTGTGGTGATGTAGTGTGGCATAACTGATGAACATGGCAAATGCTACAAATGGTTGAATTTGAGAGACTAGGATTATAATCAGAACTGAAAACAGAACATTGTAGTAATAGCTGCAGCTCCTAATAATGACATGAATGCTTCAAATGCTGCAGAGCTGCACTAAAACATTTGGTGCTTTGTGCTTGCTGAGTCTTTATAGAAGCTATCAGGAAACATACCTTTGGTCTTTGCAGTGGTGGGTGAGAACTTTATCCCTGCATTTTTGACGTCCACACTCCCTAGCCCCAACCTCAGGCAAACACAATTTGATGGAGCAAGATGATAATGTGTCTATGTGCTGATTATATTTAAATTTACAGCCAGCAATGAAAGAACAGTAAAGAAGCTATACTGTAGAATGAGGAACGAGTAATTGTAAATACACCAAGCTCCAGTCAGTGTTATTCACTGTAGCCAAGTGACCGAGGCAACTGTGATCTACCATTTCTGGCACCAGTGGACTGGAGTTTAAAAACTGTAATCCATCATCACACAATATGGATGTATGTAGTGGAGTCCATGTTGTGATAATCTGATGGGGTAGGTATTGTACACAAACATGTTAGTAGAGACAATTAGAATGAAGCTGTAATTTTCATCACAGGGTTATATGCTTAAATTCAATGATGAAACATCAGATGTTGAAAAATCAGTTTCCATGCTTCCTGCTACTATAACTCATGGATCACAGTGATCTCCTACTCACCCTGTTGTTGTCAATCATGACAACAGTTCGATAATCTGATCATTTTTTGGATCCAGTATCACTTTAAAGTATCAAAGTGAAACATAACAGTTACAAAGTGAGAGCTTCAAAGACTAAGCTTCGAGTTCATACAAAAGACAAACATATTAAAGAGATCCAAGTATCCTGCATAGGCGTCAGCGTGCAAGGTTTGATTCTTCTACATCACTATGTCCAAATAAGTAATGGAAAATTTAATTAGTAGGAATCAATAACAGGCAGTATTAAAAACATAAATAGTCACAGAAAGTCACTAGATATCCATGTCAATAAAAACAGCCCTCACCAAAGTGAGGTAAAGACCACTGCTTTTCAAACAGCCTATACTGTTTACCTGATAGACTCAGAGGGTTTCAGCGGCTAGTCAGCAGGATAATTTGCCATCTGCACAAGGATGCGTTGTTTAGCTGTGTGGTTCCTGCTGTTTAACGTTGCCACTAATTGCAATGACACTGGGATCGGCAAATGTTATCTACATTAGCTGAAAGTACAATTGTTCTGCAGTGCCTGCTGTTGTGACACAGATTATTGTGAACATGTGTTCAGATATGCAGCTGCATTTTCAATATAAACAGCATGCTAATAGGTTAAACCTCTACGCACAGTATGTTTACACACTCCACTAAGTGGCAGTACTGATTCTGGAGACAATAGGGAACACAAGGAATTTAGTGTCTTACCCTACATGCTGCATATTTGTACATGACAAATTATATATATATAAAAAAACAACTATAGTACATTCTAATTCAATCCAAACATTTTATGCAGATGATAACTGCCATCTATACCTGTCTCATTTATATCAAAAGTAGCCACAATGACAGACAGGCGTAGCTACGTGATGAATCAACTGGCGGGTGTGATCATTTGAAAATTCCCCTGGCAGATGTGGTTGTGTGCACGTCTTTGATTAACTTCATTAATATACATGCCTCACTCTGATACACAGGCAGTGGCATATGGTAAAAAGCAGGAACAGGAAAGAAGTGATTTGCTGTTTGCTCTGGAAAACAAACAAGCCAACAGGTCCTAGCAGATGGCGCTGTGCACGATGCTAGTGGGAGGCAATGTGCTGCATCGGTGCCGTCGCCAAGCAGGAGCTCTCCTGTGGATGAGAGAAGACTGACTATTGCCCTCGGCCTGCCGCACGGTAAACAAATAAAGCATCCTTCTGCTTTTTTATCCTGCATGCATCTTTCCTCCTGATTTCAAAGCACAAAAAGGAGCTTGTTTTTGGCAAGTTACAGTGCTTTGGGCTTGATGCTTTTCAGAAAGCAGCTTGAAGAAGAAATGTTTTTAATAATGGCCTGTTTGTGTGCAGCTATTTCTTCCCTCAGCATGACTGCAAGCTCACTTTCCACTTTGCTCCCATTTACATTGGCAACTCATTTACATTGACAATACATGTTGGTTATACATCCGCAAGAAATCACATTTTAAAATATCTTGTACATTTTCTCTTTAATACCACATGTATCACCAGAACTACAAATAACAAACAGGAATCTAATAAGCAAAAGCAAAGCAGCATGTATATTTATTGAAGTATGGGGCATTTGCCACCAGGTTATATCCACTCAGTCATTTTGCTAGCAAAGAAGGAACTAAGAACAGAATCTACTTAACACCATTACACCATGTTAAAATATCACCAGCCTATAACAGGGGCGGGCAAACATTTTGACTCACGGGCCACAATGGGTTCTAAAATTTGACAGAGGGGCCGGGCCGGAAGCAGAAGGATGGAGTGTTTGTGTGAACTAATATAAATGACATATAAAAGCCATTACATAAAAGGTTTTGCCTTAAACAGGTAGCAAAGCATGAATATGCAAGGGTTATTGTACATATTATTCTCCAAATGCATTTTTTTCATAACACAGTAGAGAAATAAACGTTCAGTTTCAATGGGAACAGTGTTGTTGGTCTCCCTTTTTAGCCAGTGCATCAAAGTCTGGAGTTAGTTTTGTTGTGGCTATTCTCAGGATAGATCTGAGGTGTTGGTCAGTTAACATGGATCTGTGACTGGCTTTGTTGATGTTCATGACGCTGAACGTCTGCTCACGTACATAGGTTGAGCCAAACAACGGCAACATCTTTTGTGCCGTCCTCTGAAGGTTTGGAAACATGGCTTCATTAAAACGGAGTCAGACTGAAGTTCCAATTGCAGCTCCTGTGGTGCTGTTTCAGGGTCTTGTGACGGGACAGGACACCAGCTGAAGTGACTTGTCAATTTTTTTAAAAATCAGAGAACCGACAGCAGAATTCTCCATGCAGGTCGTCCAGTGATTTGCTGTATTTCTTCGCGTTTCAGGTGGCCTCTTTCTGCATGGCTAGTGTGGGAAAATGAGCAAAAGATTTGTTTGAAATTTGTCTGGAGAATAAAGTCAGCTTGGATTTGAAGGCTCTCACATTTGTGTACATGTCGTGCACAAACTGATCTTTCCCCTGTCGCCTGACGTTCAGCTCATTCATGTATGAAAAAATGTCCACAGCAAATGCAAAGTCACAAAGCCAGTTCTTGTTGCTCAGATCAGGAAATTCGTCGGATTTCCCCATTAAGTCCAAAAATGCGCTAATCTCTTCATTGAGCTCAAACACTTGTTGAAACACTTTGCCCAAACTTAACCAGCGGACACTAGAGTAGTAAAGTAGGTCCTGGTGATCCATATCGGTTTTCTCCAGGAACGTAATGAACTGATGGTGCTGAAGTCCCCTTGCTCGTTTAAAGTTAACAAGTCTTACGACTGGATTCACGACATGATAAAGCTGTAATACAGACTTACACAGAGGTTCCTGATGAATGATGCAGTGATCTAGGGAAACGCGGGCATTGCAGAGAAAAGGCAAAACGAATGCGATTTAATGATAACATAATTTAATAATATAATTTGGACAAATTTGGCGGGCCGGATTAAAAAGCCTGACGGGCCATAGTTAGTCCATGCCTGGTCTATAATCTATGTGGCAGTTTTCTGTGGGGCTCACACACATTTACTAACCAACATTAGCCCCAGTCAGTAAATCTTTTAGAGCCAAACCAGGACTCATACAAACATCACATATTATGCAGTCGCTGCATAGATTCAGTACAGCACATTTAGCTTCTATAAGATTCAAAGCTCAGAGCACAATTTTCATGAATTGCATATATTTTGATTCACCTACATTTCATTTATCCAAAGCAGAGGATGTGCCAGGTATGTGAATGAATAAGAGGCAAAAAGTGTGGAACAGCGAATAAAATGCTTAGTTAGCTGGTTGTTCAAGAATGACTATTATCATTAGTCCTTGGTCTGCAGAGCCTGAGGCCCAGGATCTAATGCTCTGCCCTGTTTGCCAACCTGCATATACCGTACCTCGCCCCAAGCCAACATGGTTCTGTAGAGCACAGGCTGTGAGTACTGATGTGCTAAATAATTCACAGAATGGAGAAAACTGTCAAATGGACAAACTGTAGTCTTAACATGAGTGAGCTGTTAATCTGCAGTTGAGGTTGTCACCACAAATTGCAGATAAAATGGCTAGAAGATAACAGTATTATAGGGCCCTACTGGTACAGATGATACAAAACCCGCTACTTGCCTGATCAGAGCTGATGCCTTTCAGATTTGAAGGTATTTACATTTGTTTGCAGCCCGTGTCATATATATAGGGCTTTGATTCCTTCAGTGGATGTGAAAACCCCTATACACCCTTAGAGTTTACATGCATATACATACTGTATGTATATATATGTATTTTGATAGGTTCGTGTTTGGATCTGCAGATGTTGGGAAGTTACACATCTCTATGTTAGGTTTGTTAATATTTCTTGGTTATTGCAGGGGTACTGGGCTAAATAGAAGGATTTTGGAGATCACAACTGGCAGAAGGCTTAGACACAGATCTTGGGGCTGGTGCTTAAAGAGAATGAACATCTCACTCACACCACTTTTGAATGGTATATTTGTGGTCAACCTTGTCAGTGTCTCTCTGGAAGTTTGAGCTGATAAGCCAGTTTGAACTGGAAAGGCAGACCCCCCCCAAGGCCAATTCTTAGTTTCTGCCTCTGCATGTCCGCCACAGTCCACTGACACAAATTTCATCATCCTGGATTTCATCTTCATTTACCTTTATGCCTAAACCAACATAGAGCAAATAAAAGTGGGACCAATCACAGAACTCCATGTTTTGTGTTTTAGTGGCAGACTAATTAACCAGTTTACTACCACTCTCTTCTATAGTATTGACCACTTATAAAACAGACTGTAATGGAAATAACAGAATGACGTTTAGTACAACGCAGGATTATCCTGACACAGCAGACACAGTCCATGTATAAATCACATGGAAATACAATAATTAGCTGTGGGTAGTGTTGCTTTGTGTGTGACTGTCACCACAGCTAATGAAGTACAACTACACTGAAATTTGCATCATTCGGATCATAGCCTCTTCATGCAATTTAATGGTCTGATAACCTCCTTCATACACACTATGTGTGCAAATGACAACCTGTGAACAATACACAGCTATATTTTATATTCTTATTTATTATTTTTTCTCTGAACTCAATTTCACATACAAATATATGAAATATCTCATTGCATCTTGAACCTCAGTCAGTAGGATGAATGGGGTTTTCTACAATGTCTCATATTTTTGCTTTAAACTTTTTCAGGGCAGTAAGTGTTTTTGCTGTACAGGGTGCGGTGGAAATCACGCATAAGACAAAACTTTCTTGGGCTTTCAGACACATATTCGGTTTTGAAGGCTGTGATTAAGATGTAGTTGCTCTTTTCTAGAACTTTGATAGTGGTAATTTTACCATTTAAACTTAAGACTGACTGTCATCACCTTGAACCATATATCAATTAACATACATCGTTTGCTAATGTTAATGATTAAGAAAGTTGCAGACACTGATTAAAATATTTCCCCTTGATTAGTGAACAGTAAACAATTTAGTGCAGGCCATTGCTGATAAATGTGCTTCTGCAATCAGGAGCTGATAGAGGAGGGTGAGGGAATACAGGAAAAAACAGAGGGAGGGAGGAAAAAAGAGCAAGACCCACAAAACTGAAGGTTTGGAGACCATTAATTAGGCAGCAGTTTTTTCTTTCTAACCATTTTCCCAAAAGAAAAGAAGTCTGACTACTTAATTGGAGGAATCAAATTTAGTCAAGCGCCCCGTCGGCTCAAACCTACATCATTAAAGTTGCCAGCTAACAAACATCAAACACGAGGCAGCATTAATGAAGCAGATGTATTAATTTCCCATTTATGAGCAGCTAAGCAACTCACTGCTGCTCCCCTTTTCACTCTCTTTCTCCCTCTCCTTCTCTGACAGCACTATTAATGATCTTTAATGCCCCACAGGCAGTAATAGGCCCCACTGGGAGAGCTGAAACACTGCGATTTGTATTGAGGATTTAGACATAACAGGGGAAAAGGAAAAAGAGTGAGATCTCAGGGACAGCTCTGAGGCGCTTGATCAGACCCATGCCTCACAGGAGCGGCTGCCACTCCAGAATAATAAATGACAGCCTCAGGATTAAATCAAACCTTCTGCTCAAAAGGGCCAGAGCAGTTGATTGTCACTAACAATCAAGCTGCTTTTTTAAACACCTCTGGGAAAAGAAATCAAAAGCAGACAGCATGAAAAAAAACTTGAACGGCAGTCTGGCTCTCAACACCTGACAGTGAAAACTCACTGGGGGAGAGACAGACCACGAGCCAAGTCCAGGGAATGAAGACCTGTCACTGGTAAATCTCAGACCATACTCATTATACCACTACCCACAATGCACCAGCCAGCATGATATAACATCATGCATAATTAGTGCAAGCAACATTTGGCTAAGTGGCTATTTGTTTAGCATTTTCAGAATAATATCACATCCTTTATTTGGTCCTCCTATTTTCACAAATTAAATACAAGAGCAATGCCAGCAAATAAAATGATAATGAAAGCCAACCACAGCAACCTCCATCCAAAGTCCAATGTAAAAATATTGACTGCAACGCTACAATTCTCCCATGACAAAAGGACAGAAACAACAAAATCTACAGATGACAGACACAAGCAAGGCCTTTGCTGATATTATCCCTGATGCTACATGTGCACATCCAATTATCTGGGGAGGAGGATAACCCAGATAAATATGCCTGCACCAACATTAACCTACAAATTAGATATGCTATGCTTTCCAGACCTGCAGCTTTCTGAAACTCGCCCTTAGAGCCGTTTGTTTGTTTCTTCATTAAGCTCATTACAGTTCTCTGGAGACTGATCTGGATGCTGTCTTCTATTTGTTTGTGAAGGAGACAAAATGCAGAAGAATGTAACCTACATATATGTAGCTGTGTCTTACTGTATAGAAGCCAGTAAGTAAACCACCATATCGCAAAAAGAGGGCTTTTGTGCTGCTCCTCTTAGCAGTCAATAAAAATCCCAAAATGTCCTGCATGTGTGTGTTATCAGTACAAGTTCAGATATACACAGTTATATGCTGCTATCTGGACTGAAGTCTCACACAAAGACTATCAAACCTTAATGGAAAGCTATTGCAATTAAGCTGGACCCTTCTACGTCTAACTAAGTGACATACATTGGTAAGCGTTAATCCTACAGACTGCAGAGGCACCTGCATGGGAGCTGTGCTAAAACACTTCCACACAGCAAAACATTTGTGATGCCAAAACACCAGGATCCACAGAGGTGCTTCAGTGTCTGTCTGTCTTTCCTCTTATACTCTGCTCAGACAGCAGCATCATCATTTGCTTCCTGCTTCACTGTGGCAGGCAGCAGTGGGGTTAAGCTGCCAGCGATGCGATGATAGTGAGAAGGGGACTGCAGCTGGGGGTTGAAGATAGCACATTCTGTCAAATAGCGTCAGGCTGGCTACATAATGAAGTGAAGAGAATGACGGCGGGAGAGAAAAAATAGGAAAAGAGGGATGGATTCATTTGTTATTGCTGAAAGTGATACAGCTCCACCACAGTTTGAAAAGCAGCAGGAACCTCAGCTTATAGGAGGAAAGAGATGAAACATTAACTTGTGGCCTGATTAATTACCAATGCAACACACACCACTTTTTTCTCACTGTGACATGTGTATATGAGTTAGAGTGAGTTATAGCTTCTATTTGATTTAATAGAGACTCTTAGGCTCACTCTACACTGGCTACGCTGTGCAAGCACATCAGTAACACTTGCATTTGTGGTGTCTATTCATAAAGGTTCTGAATAAGTGCACAGCTCAATATACAATCACATTCATCATATGTTAAAACTTACTAAGTGGACTCACAAAAATAAGTGTTTTGATCTGGGAGCAGCAACATTATAAAACAACAGCAACATGAGCAGTCACGTGAACCTTAAAAACCACCTAATTTAAGCCACTGCACATGAATACTGTGTATGATCAGCTACTGTGAGCACGCTAGGTCAATCCAGAGACTGGTCTGTACATACTATTGGATGCTTGCAGCTGACAAGTTTGGGCTATATTTTTTGTTTTAAAATGACTCTGACCAACCACGGGGGCCTGTTAAAATCTGTCCAGTTGTCCGGCTGTTCAGGTTTGTTGCAGAGGTGGGGCACTCGAGTCACATGACTTGATTGTGTCAGTCTTAACTCGCAAATTTGAAGACTTGAGACTTGCTTGCCTAACATCGGTAAAGACTTGACTTGACTGATTTGGTGTTCATGACTTGAGATGACTTAGACCTGAGACAGATGACTCAAAATTACTTCACTTCTTCTTATTAAATATTTGCATTTTTCTAAATACTGAGAAGTTACGTTTTGTTTTTGAAACACAATTGAGTAATTTCTAGTGCAACGCATGCAAACCTGGGTACCTACTAGAACCAAGAGACCAAGAGAGAGCAATGCAGGTCGCAGCATGCAGTTATGGGGCATAGTCCAAAAAAAATACAATTTTGATTCAAGGATTATGTGTTCGATGACGGTAGAAAGAAGAGAACAATGGTATGCAAAGTCTGCAGTGCAAAAATCAACCACGAGCACAACAACATCCAACTTCATTAGTCATTACAAAACAAAAAGAAAGATAACCACATGAATGTAATGTAATAAGCTAACTTATTGGCTGGTCAAGCCTTACCTAGAAATCTAATGTTAAGTTTAAGCTCTTTGACTTGGCTTTGAATTAATTATGCATTTTATTGAGAAGAGTTTGTGATGGCCATGAAAGGCATGCCTTTTTTATTTAAGAGGTAAGGGTTAGTTTATTGCCTACAAATGCACAATTAATAATCAGAGTAGGTTTGTGAATGTTTCACTTAAATACGTGATACTCCCATAACATTATCAGATCCTGACTTGCTTGATTCTCACCACAGTAACTCGGGACTTGCACATCATGTATGACTTCCACATCTGGTTTCCTGTCCCTATTGGACTTCTTTTAAGAAGTGATTCCATGTTTCTACATTTAGAAAAATAACTTGATTACTATCTCCTGCAAGGAGGTTATGTTTTTGGTTCTCTGTGTGTGTGTTTTGGTTATCAGGATTACAGACAAACGGCTAATTCGATCATTAGCATACTTGGTACAAACATTGGTGGGGATCAACCCTAGAAGTGGTTTAATTTTGTTGGAAAAAGGTCAAAGGTCAAGGTCATAAAACCCCCCACAAAATCCCTATTGTTAACATGGGGCAAAATAAAAAAAACTTATCTCTGTCAAAAGTGAGCAAAATCATTTGAAATTTGACATGTATAGGGTGGCAATGTCTATCATCAGACCAAATTTCATCCAGCTTTGATGCAGATTCTGGATCTCGACAGCCATTTAAACTTGGCCTATAATGAAGATAGAAATGAAATGAACTGAAATGTTCAGATAAGACGTATGGTAATACTGCCTATCATATCCAGATTTGATCTGGATCAAGGATTTTAGGACACATTTTGTCTTGTTCTGGATATCATTTTTCACAAGGGACCCATTTGTATGAGTGAATGTTGAGCCTTGGCGGAGGTACACGCCCTCTTCAAGTGCCCTTGTTGTAGCTGATAAGAACATAACATCAGGCTATATGAAACCACAATGTATCTCTATGTAAAAACTAAATCACAGACAGATGTATAAAGGAAGCAGTGTTGGATAAGAAACATTTCTGTTCTGATTAAACACGTTGTCTCAATATTACATTCTTTAAATTTTACAACTATACTAGTGATTTTGTATGATTTATATCATACACAATTAAATGATGATGGACAAAAGCATGCAGAGGTATTGGTATGGTCCTTTAAAATAATTTAAAGGGTGCAAAAATTAAACATTTATTACAAAGCATAAATTAAACTGAAAACTATCAATCAAGTAAAAGCCACATGTGGCAGTCGCTCTTATTCAAAGCAGAATTGAAGACACACTGGCTAATAGTACTGAATCACATTGCTGTTTATCTTGAGCTGTGGCATTTGTCATCATTGGATTCTTCCTGATCAGTCCCTTCTTTTTATCATGATATGTTTCTATCATCCCAGCACTGCACACAAACACCAATACACCAACACATGCACTAATGCCAGCACACACACTTATGCTTCTTGCCTCAACACCCGGTGACTTCATTAGTTTCATATTAGGATTGATGGCGCTCTTCTGTGGGATATAAATCAATCTGAGCACACTTTTCTAAACCTTGGTCTCAACTTGCAATGAAGCCATCAAGCAGAGGGGTGGCTGAAGGGCAAGAGTCTGAAACAGCCACATCGTTGATTTGCTTCTGCTGGGGGGAGAGAGTGAACAGTGGCGCCAACAATTTTGTCTTCAGGGTTTATGATCGAAAGAGTTTCCCCTTCATGCTCTATCTGTCCACCCCAGAAAGTTCCTCCTCTTCTTCAGCCACCTCCTCCTTTCATCCCCAGTGTCTTCCATACCACAATGATTTACAGCTAGTATTCATGTGCTTCCTGGGAATTGATTTCCAGGGAACGGTGCCTTGTCCCCATCCTTTCTGTGGGGGCCATAACGATCAGGCTGTGGATCATTAGTCTGGACCACTGTTTTCCACTGCTCTGCTGGCTGGGTGTCATTCATCTCTCCTCTCCACCCGAGTCACAGTCACTGTTAAATTGCCTGCCCTTTTCCCTCCTACCCCCACCTCCCAGGCCCCAGTCACACTCCATGATCCTGAATCTGTCCTCTTTTGCACCACAGCATTTTTTGAAAAACAAACTGTACTGGAGCCAAAACCAATGGTGAGTATCTATAGGCCATTAAGGCCTGAGGAAATCCCCCTCACATGTTTCTACCATCCTAACAAACTGACCTTTACCACAACAGACAGACTGATCATTGGTGTTATTTGTGAAGGAAGTCACCAAATGACTACCAGGGATATCATACAACCACAGATGACTTTTCATCATGCTCACTGGGGTAATATGAATAAGATTTTGAAGTCAATTTATCATCAAGAGGACATGAGTAGAGCAGTGGAGCTCATGGTTCAAAGGCTCCTATTACACCCCCCGAGGAACAATATGTTCTGATTTGCTGCATGTGCCTCTTGACAATGTGCTAAAATTGAAGGCTTGATTGAGCAGGGGTATTTTGAAAGGCCAAAGCCAGTATTTTTCCTTGAGTGCTCAGCAAGCTGCTATTTTTTCCTCTTTTCTTTCACTCTGCAATCTTAAAATTGACGGAACAATAGAGTAATACTTAGATCTGAATCTAGCGTTAATCGCACTTGTTCAAGTCTCAGGGCCACAATCTGCGTCATTCACATCGAACATGTCCATTGTTTTTTAAATGACAGATCTGGATTGGCTAAACAATGCCATCCTGGTATTAATAAATGTTTCTGAGCCTTGAAGTTGAAGTCATCGTTACTCATGTCTTAGGAAATTACAGCTCTAAACCTGAAACCATCTCCAGCTGCTGTCTGGTGGTTTCAACCTGACTTCAACAGGATCAGCTTTCTCACCCATGTTTCACAGTTGCTTGATTAATTGTATTTACATCTGAGAAATGAATTCAAAACTGGTCAAACAACTGCTCTGCTGCATTAAGAGGCCAAGCTAAAACAAACAGCAGTACAAACCAACTGCCTCGGCTGCCTCTAATGACTCTACACTGTGCTCTGGCATTGGCAGTGGAAGCTTCTCGAACTAGTGCCTGGGCCTGGCAGCATGCACTGGCAGCAATGATTTACAACAGCATTTAAGTGAATCTAATAAGCAGAGTGAATGTTTCCCGTCGCTTTGGCACGGCCCGTGCCTGGGCCCTAATCATTCAAATATTTTGGCAAAAGGCAATGCCCCGCTCCTCTCCAAATAAGAATAATGAGACACGGAGCTCTTAATCACAGCAGATCAGTTCAAATAAATGAAAAGAGAATCAAAAGCATTCTTTGCTGAGGCAGCCCCTCTCTCTGTCCAAATGAGCTGACAGAGAGCCAGATCTGCAAGATTGAGATTTACCCAGGAGATAAGAGCAGATTTTCCAGGACTTGTGAAGCACTGTCTCACTCTGGCAGACTAGAAGTGGCTCTGGAAGAAACGAGGGACAGCTTTTTACCATTTTCCTGAACTTGGATGTTCAAAGTAATTATATACAGTATGCACACATATACAGACATACAAACACAAATATTCTGACCAGCCCAAGAAAACGGCACTCTGCCATCTTCACAGCTTTTTAATCAAATACTCTTCCACTCTTGTTCTCCTATCACACCTCAGATGCTTTCTGGAAACCCACGCAGAGCAACACGGTGGCGCTGACACCTCATCCAAACTCAGTAATTTACCATGCTTTCACTTGCCAGTTCTTCTCTCTGCCAATCTGAAATCCTTCCACACACTTCGCTAGCTGAGACAGCGCTCTAACAAACGATGCTGTCAGTTAACAAGATGGAAAAACATTCTGTTAATTTTTTTCTCTCCCTCCTTCCCTCCCCTCCTCTGCAAGGAGTCTTGATGTGCTGAGACAAGGGCTGGATCACAGCTTGCCTGGGGGAAGCCTGACACAAGACAGGCTGCTGCTGACATGATGAGCCTCGAGACTGCTGGCAAACTCTTGTGATGTCACTTCCCGCTCTCGACAGCTCTGACACCCTGGCATGGGGTACTGGGAAGACGATGAATGGAAGGAGCTGATGGGAGCACTGGTGGAGGTGGTAGCTGGTAAGGGGAAGGGGCGGGTAAGGGAGAGTGAGAAGAAACACTGGTGCTTTGACTGCGCAACTCTTCTGTTTTCTTTAATGTTCCCACTTTTATCAGCAGTTGGAGCTGTCAACAGTAATCACGCTTGTAGTGAAGAGCTGCAGAGACGATAAGCCTGGCCTGTCAGCGCCACATCCACCGCCACAGACATATGCTGCTGCTGCTGCTCTCTGTGTATTTCTTTATGCATGATAGCATTCTCCCCAGAGAGAGGAGAGAAGAAAGCCCAGGAAGAGGTGGCTCATCCTCAAAGGCAAGATGTAGAGAAAACTATCGCATCTCCTTGTAACTGTATTACTGAAGTGAATAGTGATGAAACAGTAGATAAAACATCATTAAGTACAATAAGGGAAGAATAAACTCACTACAATGATCATAATGCCAAAAACTAAGTGATCTCTAAAAAAAAAAAAATCTGGAAATAAATGATGAAGAAATAAAATTAAACTATTCAACAAAAAATTTATAAAGCCAAAAGGCACACAACGTCAACATTAAACTGATGCTGTGATGTTGTAGTCAAAGCTGTTTTTTCTTGTGCCAGCTTCATGTAAGGAGGTTGGTGTGCCACTAATAACTGTCACATCAATCTACAAAGATGATGACAAATGTGGCTTTGTATCAAAGATAGTGCAGTCCATTTTATGGCTACAAGGCATGATCATTACAGAGATGAATAGTAATTACAGGCACAGAAAACAAGGGACACTGTGGTTGCATCATATGCATGACAGGTGGCGTGCAACATAAATAATGGAACACGTGGCAGTCAAAAGTCACCAGGCATTCGATTACCAATTATCCTTCTCTTGTGAGCATTAAAACACTGTGCATTGTTTACCGTTAACAGACGTAATTGAATAATAATACCATGGTCCCACCTGTTCTCTGTGTAGAGGAGATAGCTCTTTGGTTGGAATAAATGAGCTGTTCTCTCTCTCTTCCTCCCTCCTCAACTCCCTCTGACAGTGGGGCTGAGAGGCCTGCCCTCGCAATGGCTATTAAAATAATGTGGCCTAACCTTAGCAGGGGTTAACCAGCTAATGTCCTCAGTACTGCTCCTCTGTGGACATGAATAATGCAGATCAGGTTCCTAAACAAGCACACAAATGAATCTATAAATCACCCAGGTCAGGGCAATCTTATTAGGCCCCCCCAACCTCCTTCCCATCTCTCTGTCTTATTTGTCCCTGTCAGGTTCACGTTGAGAGAGCATCCTTGTATAAACATGAAGTTAAATGTCCTGTTTGTTTAACAGGTAGGATGTGGACTAAAACAGTCAGCTGATGTAAAAATAAATTCTGGCTTTTGACATAATGGATCACATGAACGGGTCGGGCAAAATATCACCAACATCTGAACAACATGATGTAAAATGATATAAACACAAATGTTGTTTTTATACTCGAGTCCACATTCAGGTAATGTTCCACACTATATTTTGTTGATGATGTTGATTTGGATCACTTTTTTTTTTTTTTTTAAGATTTTAACAGTTTAATATTATGCCTGAATTTCCTGCCACTTTACAAAAACTTTATTTTTTATTCCAGGATTTATCTATTGAATTACACTACTCTACATTGGTGCTCATGTGAATGTGGCCATTCCCTCTACATGTAGTGAGATGGAAGAGAATGCTGTATGATTTATGAAGCCTTTTCTCAAAGTGTTTTGCTAAAATTATTTCTTGGCATAAATTTGAGACTTTTTTTTAAAGATGTACAGTTGTAAATACATGCTGATCTAATGCTTTACCACAGTAACACTAATCTTCATGGAATTGGTGCATAGCAAACAAATACAACCAATGGGCGAAGCAACACTGCAGATACAGTGCAAATGGAAATCAAGCAATCTCAGCTAATTAACAATGAAAAATAGGAACTAAACTTCAACACTTCCCTGATGTTGCAAAAATAAACAGGAAAAGAAATATGCTATGAAGCAAAGAATGCTCAATGTCTCTAAAAACTGACAGTGGATCAATAAGGATTTCATGTATAGTCACAGAGGAATTACTGAAATAAGAAAAAAAAAAAAAACGCCAACAAAGCCATACGCTGAACTCTTTCAGAGGCCTCTGCTTGTGCTCATGACTGAATAACCTGCTGAGGGATCAGAATGGGTTTTACCATTAATCTCAAGATTTAGGAGGTGACACCTCCCCCACTCAACTCCAACCAGTCAATTTCAACACTGTTATCACCTTTCAGAAATGTATTCTTTAATAACTCTTCCTACACCTTTGTGGGTCCCAAAGATTCATCGTCAAAACGTAAAGCTCAAACACATTAGAGAGGAATAAGAAAAGGCTCCTGGGGGTTAACTCACAGCTGGACACAAGAAAAGAAGGATGATGATTTCATATGTGTGCATGTGTGCAGTGATCGTGGATACATACTGTAGGAGTTTAGTCCATATAACACTTTCATTTGTCAAATCCACTACGTACTCCTCAATAGTCCATCAAACAAAGCAACTGCTAACTTCCAGAGTCATTTCCCTCTCTTCCAATTACAAATGAGTCCATTAGTGTATCTGCAGTGAGCTCTGCACTGTCTCCCAGTAATGGCTTGTGAGATTTCCATCATAATCATAATGGCTCCCAGAGCAGCCATGAGTGCAGATGGAAGGTCGCTCATAGGTAATGAGCTATCTCACCACCCAAAGGGCACGTCTTTTGCTTTGTTATTTAGAACTGTATGCTTATGACTTTGCAAGCTGGCACACATTTGCTTGTGAGTGTGTACTCGTGTGCTCTCTCATGACATGTTTCTATGTGTGAAGATGAGGAGGCGGATTTTGGGAAGTGAGGGTAGATATGCACTAGATGAGGCCTGGCAATGATTAACATTATGAAATTAGTGTCTGGGCTGCAACTGTAGATGTTAAATCACATACAGTAACTCAAGCTGACACATGACAGCTCACACCAAATGTGTTGAAAGAAAATAGTGAAAGTACTATTTTCACATTTTGTAAGCTTTACAGTTTAAAACATTTACACAAGTACATTTTTGTGCACAAATTTACACTAATATACAAAACTGGTGCTAGGTACAAATGATCTTATGGATACAAACACTCTCACATGCACACTTACAACTAATTTTGCCCCATTTTCCCATGGGGTCAGAGGAAATAATTCCATGCTTGTGTCAGCCAATCACATCACAATCACTATTCCTATAATCACTCAGCAAGCAAAGCAAGAGCTAATGGAGCCAAGAGATGCTAGTGGGGCCTACTGTGAACACCAGGGCTAATGTGCAGGTGAGTACCGCAGATCTTTAACAAACTAAACATCCTTATGGGTTGTGGAATAAAGATCAATATATTATTTATTTCTAGTAAATGTATCTTTCATGTGTTACAGCCAGTGCTGTACTGCTCGAGTCTAGGACTCAGACTTGAGTCCGGCTCGAGTCCAGATTTCCAGGACTCGTGACTCAACTTGAACTTCAGCAGTGATGACTTGGACTCAGACTATGGAAAAGGCCATAATAATTTCACATAAGATATTGATTTAAAACCTTGTTCTCCTGCCCCATGCTGTACACTTCCATCAAAGTGTACATGCCACATTTCTATAAAAGATTTTTGTATCAAATTGCATTGTATTTTGATGCAAAACACTGTTCAAAAGATTGGTATGTATAATGGTGAGAGCTGTCAATTATGTCTAATGTAGACCTTGATGAATAACTTGGGTAATGGAGACTCGACTCGAGCTACACTGGGATTATTCTTTGGTGACTCTGTCTTGATTCTTACTCAACTCAATGTCAAACACTTCAGACTCGACTTAGCCTTGAGGTTTAGTGACTTGACTACAACATTGGTTGCAGCAGAAATACCCCCAGCTACAGCTAAAGTAGAGTTTGGATGTAATTAAAATTACTCCACTAAATATATAAAAGTACTATAAACACACTATATACAGAACAGGCTCTGAGCACAAGATCAATAGAGGTTGAGGCCTACTGTACCAGACAGGACCCCAGGTGCAGGCTGTGCAAAGATGCCCCCGAGACAATCCAGCACATAACAGCGGGGTGCAAGATGCTAGCAGGCAGTTTATGGAATTCCATAACCAAGTGGCTGGTATAGTGTACAGAAACATCTGTGGAAGTGCCAAAGTCAAAATGGGATACTCCTCCAAAGGTGGTTTCAGAATGACCAAGCTAAGATCCTGTGGGACTTCCAGATACAAACTGGTAATGGCCAACCAACCAGACATAGTAGTGATGGACAAACAGAAGAAGAAGACCGTAGTGATAGATGTAGCAATCCCAAGCAATAGCAACATCAGGAAGAAGGAACACAAGAAGCTTGAGAAATACCAAGGGCTGAAAGAAGAGCTAGAAAAGACGTGGAAGGTGAAGGCACAAGTGGTCCCCATGGTAATAGGAACATTGGGGGCTGTGACCCCCAAACTGGGAGAGTGGCTCCAACAGATCCCAGGAACAACATCTGAGACCCGAGCTTGAAGGAAGGAATAAGGCCGCTCCAAAGTGGGGCGACAATGAGATTGAGATGAGGGTGACCATTAGGGAGATCCAGAGCTGCTCAGCATTCCCTGTTTTATTGATGATTTGTATTAATTTTGATGGTTCAGGCTAGAATTAATGCAGGTCTGGAGCACCCCTTGATCCTGACTGGAAGGACTTGATTCACTGAATTAACCCCCTCCCATGATAAGCTTTGTTTTCAAACTATAGCAGGAATTTGGAGGTGGCCTCCCATTTGCTCTACCATTTTCCATGCCCTGCCCAGTACACCATTTTGGGACCACCTGTAAGAGATAGGCTTTGTACATTGATTGTAGGGGGAATTTGGAGTCCTGCATCTCTGCCCTATTTACCCAGGCTTTAGGTAGGTAGGTACTTTATTGATCCCACAGTGGGGAAATTTCCGTGTTACAGCAGCAATAGAGAACAACCAACATAACACCATAAGAACAGACACATAAGAACAGAACTTTATAGAAACAGGAAAGAACACAACGAGGACACAGCTGCTGTAACTTGCTGCCACTCCGCACAGCGCATGCGTACGTAAGTACGTAGTAACAAAGAACACTTAGTCTTAAAATAAACAGTTACATAAAGGCAACAAAGCATTGAGACCAATACACACAAGGATTATAAAAGTAGCATCATCAGAAGGTTACATTTTGCACAGGACAAATAAGCAAATCAAAGGCACCTAAAAACAGAGCAAAGCAGCACTGGAGAGAATCAGAAACAGCAGTAGAGACTAAACAACCAGGAAATCAAGAACAATCGAATATTACTCACACAATTG
>NW_018128004.1:1476759-1496631 GCF_001952655.1 Monopterus albus | reverse complement strand
CCAGGAGCTGATCTACTGTGTGGTGGGAGGGGATGGGAGGGGTTATGCATGATGGATGTTAGTTTTACCACCATCCTTCTGTCCGCCACCTCCTCGATGGAAACCAGAGAGCAGTCCAGGACAGACCCAGCTCTCTTAACCAGTTTGTTCAGTCTCTTTCTGTCCCTGTCCGTGCTACCTCCTGCCCAACCCACAACAGCGTAAAAAACTGCAGATGCCACCTCAGTATCATAAAATGTCCGAAGGAGTGCCCCGCACACACCAAAGGACCTCAGTCTCCTCAACAAGTGGAGGCAGCTCTGGCCCTTTCTGTACAGGGCATCTGTGTTGTTGGTCCAATCCAGCTTATTGTTGAGGTGGACACCCAGGTATTTAAAGGTGTCCACAATCTCAATATCTGAGCCCTGAAAACTCACCGGCGTGAGTGGTGGTGATTTCTGGGGTCAATCACCATCTCTTACAGCTATTGTACAATACCAGTTCACTGAGAATCAGAGTAAATGTAAGTTAATAACTTCTGAAGACCATAAAATGAAGAAATGGCTATTAATATCATAAAGTGATAGTTGATATATTTGTGCTGCTGCTTTATATTTAACAACCTATAATTTCAAATCTTGCTTTCAAAAGCTGTTGGAGCTTCCTACATTTTGACTTGGATCAGCTATAGACATTGTTAATATTGGCAGGTACCCTCACAATATCAAACATAATATGAGCTTGTTTTTAAGAAGCTGGTGTGGTCATTTGAAAACACTGTGTAGTCAGGTAAGAAAGCATTGCTGTTGAACAAAATGTCATGTGTCATGTGTTTGGATTTTAGGTGTACTCATTAAAGTTATTTAAAAATGCATCATTAAGTTTACATTCTAGAAATTCACTTCTGGTCTTCAGTACTTCTGTGCACATAAACTCAATGCAGAGGAGAAGAAAAAAAAAACACAGTCAATTTACTGCTAATAACATAATGGCAGATTTTTGATTGCTCTTTGTAATCACATTTTTAATTTTATTCAAAAATACCATTGCTCACCTTGTTTTACCTCTTCTAAGGATTAATAACTTATAAGCAAACTTAACCTGTTATTGTACAGATACATATAGTTTGGCAGTGGAAACAAACACACAGTATTAAGCTGATATACAGGTGTTAATGTGGTTTGTAACTAGTGTTTGTAACTAGTGTGTGTACGAATACAAACATTGCTTTATGCCCTTTTGCTGTTGGATCTGGTATATGAATTCTATAGAGCTAACACAAATTGTCCAGTGAAGGTTTTTTTTACATGGTTATATACACTCACTGTCCAGTAGATTCAACTTTGCAGTAATTTTGGAGGCTGTTGGTTGTGGTACTGCTGAACTGTGTCACCTTATAATGGAAAAGAATTTTAACATTTTGTTTAATCTCAAACAAACATAGGAGGAAATCAACCTTTTGTTGAAGGAAAATGTTTCTTTGTCCCATACCTGCCTTTTACTGTTGTTCTTCTCATTTTTTTCAAAATTGTATTTTTGATTAAAACCGGATGTCTGCATTGAATAAAAGTGATAGTGAAGTGGCTGCACATTTTCAGGTTGCCAGCCCTGGGTAAACATCAGTATCAGTGATATTTACTATTTCGTTTTTCTTCTCTCAGCACTGGTCCAAACAGGGCAAGATGGGCATGCTTTTAATGCATAGATATCTATAGAAAACAGTCCTTGGCATGTATCATAAACCAGACTCCCTTTTCAAATCTAAGCGTGAGTAATGCCATTACACTGCACTGAATATGGCAGTTTGTTTGAGTAACCAGTCAGAAAGGAAACGCAAACAGCTAAGGGGTTTTTATGGTGGCAAGGTTAATTCTTGCAGTTATGTATTTAGTTGTATTCTTTTTACCAAATTAATAAGAGCTTGATGAAAGTCTGGCAAAGTAGTGTTTTCCTACTCAAACTTAAATTGCTTCCAGTGTACCTCACTTCAATACCTTTTTAATTGAATTAAACAAAGCTTAGATATTCCCTGTGGTAAACGTTCCTATTTTCTAGTGAGCAGTGTTCATGCTGATGACTTGGCATTACCTGCAAACACTACAGCAGAGAAACCAGTGTCAAAGTCCATTGATACTGTATGTGCTACCACTAACCAGAACCTAACCTAAAGCTAACTCCCAACCATGGATAGCGTCACTACAGGGAACACTATTTTAGTGGGAAGGCGTGTGTCTGTACTCAGTGGTGACATGGTCAAGACTTGTTTAGGCATAAAATGAAGAACTAATCCCTCTGGATGTATCCAGCCTCACCCACTCTTACCCAGCCACCAAGGTGAACCAGATGCCCGGGACAGTGATCAATGGGTGAGCCACTTACCACCCAACCGTAACCATTGTTGAACTCAGTTACAGTATTTAATGCATTACATTTAACTATATGTTCAGTACTAGTAAAAAATGTGTACACACACTTCTTTATTAAATTTTTGATTGATTCAAACTTTTGATTGTATATATACATATGCTAACATACCAGTCACTTTGGTAGCTAACGCTATCAAGCTAACGCTGGCAGGACTTCAGCTGCAACTTGTAAAAGATGAATAGAAAGGTTAAATATCTCTGCACACACACTGAGCAGAAACTGTAATGTGACTGGCTGACACACGTGTGGATCTTTTACTCCTACCTCACAGGACAGTGCAAAAAAAAGTCTGAGAACATTTCACATTAAAAGGACTACTCATATAGTTTAAGTAAAAGTAGTAACAACAACTCCTGCATTCAAAATGCTACTTGAGTAAAAGTACAAAAGTATTAGCATCAAAATGTACACAAAGTACTAAAAGTAAAAATATTTGTTATGCAGAATTTCTTATGAATGTATATCATATTATTGGATTATAATTATTGATGTATTATTGTGTACATCACAATGTTACAGCTGGTAAAGAAGGGACCTACTGTTAACTACTTTCAATGCTTATAATTTGAATTACTGCTGGGCAGCAATTTCCCAGTGAGGGTCAATAAATTCTTATGATTATACTGTATTTTTTTTTATTAATCAGATTCTGAAAAGTAAATAGTTATCAAATAAATGTAGCGAAGTAAAAATGACAATATTTGCCTCTACACTGTAGTGAAATCAAATTATGAATTAGCACAAAATGAAAACACTCAGTACAGATACCTCAAAATTGCATTTACGTAAGTACAATTTGTGCACAAAAATGTACATGTGCAAATTTAGTCTGTTTTGCACAGATATTCAGATGCAAGTATAATTATTTTTCACTGCACAAAAACCTACTGACATTGGGAAATTGTACAAAACACATGCAAATATTATTCGCACTGTTTTTACTCCATACAAATGCTATGCTCACATAAGTTTGCATGCTGACATTCCCTCCGTCTCGCTCTCCCCTGGTTGTGTAGCTTTGCCAAGCAGCAAGCAGAAATATCATTACAACCAACAGTGTCAGTATGACTCACCTCCACTTGCCATGAGAAACATCACATTCTTTTCTCTGGCCTCAGAGTGCAGCAGCCAGCACATTTGCATCTTCTCTCAGTTATTCTCAGGGTGCTGGTCTTGGTAACATTTTCAGTGTGTGTGTGTGTGTGTGTGTGTGTGTGTGTGTGTGTGTGTGTGTGCTCACTATACTAGTGAGCTGGCTGTCTCCATAGCCACAGGGCAAGTGGGACTGGATGGAATGGGCTGATACAGCCCTCGCTTTGCCCATGCTTAACTGACCCAAGAGCAATAGGTTGTTGTGATGCGAGTCGGATCAGTGAGGTGACCTGACATTTTCATGTATGATTCCGGTTTCATAAAGGTCTGTGTTGGTCTGAGGCTTGTACAAACTTTTATGAGCAATCAATGAAGGATAATCACAGTGGGCAACATTGGTCTCCAGAGTACTGTAGAGAAAGATCTGACCTACTGTAACCATGCTGGACCAGTGTACAGAGCCATATAAACCCCAGTGAATATTATTGGTACCCTTGACATATGCCTGAATGAATATTCACTTTGTTCTTGTTAATGTTATTTTGTAACTGTCCTCCATACTGTAGTACCCATGACTCAACAACTGAAGTTAGTTATCAAACCTAGAAAGAACAGATTTCTCCAAAATATTCACATTAAAAAACATAAATGCTCAATTATTAATGGTGGTAAGAATGATCGGTGGGCCGACTTCTGGGACTGAGTCGGCCCCTGCAGTCTGGCAATTCAAAGACGGCTAACATCCCACTGTTCTGAATCAAAAGGAATGGAGTATTTACTGCATATGCGGGCTTTTTTAAAACATCACACATTCGGTTTTTTAATGATAAAGAAATATACATAAGGGTCAGCTACAGTTCTCCCAGGAGGCCTGCCATCTCCCTCAATTTTAAATTAAAATCATTCTGAAGCAAAATGTTAGCTATTGATCTCTCTTTACACTGCGTCGTAAGAATCTGTCAGGCAGCCTCATTAATTCATTCATCTCCATAGGTTTTCTCAGCACCACTTAGGCTTTGTGTAATCTGGGTAAGACCCCTTATCACTTCATTTGCACAAGCAGGAGACCATCAATTCCTGTCCAGTATCTGGGCCAGGGGAATTAGAGCAGAGGTGTGTGGATGTGTCCAGACCAAGCTGCAGTGACAAGAAACCGATTACACATTCTACACTATGCAGGTGTTCCATTTCACACTCTATATTTACAATATTAGTGAGTATTAGTTAAATGTATTTGCTGCTGTATTGCTTACACTCTTTTTATTGTAGATCACAATCGACAGGCAATTTTCCACCATGAGTCACTGATGTATTGCCACTGTGAAAGGAGAGACACTTAAAACCATTTAGCTGGTGCCTAGCTCCACAAAGCAGCCTCATAAAGGCAGACAATGGCTGAGCTTAATAAGAAACAGAATGGATCCCATGAGTGTGGAGGACCCATCAAGCCTGGGAATTTCATTTAATTTCCCCAGGGCCATCTATGTCTTGTACACATAATTAGAGCCCAACATGCAATGATCCTTGTGTTTTGTCAATAATTCCCCAAGGAGCAATCAGGACAAGGGTTGGACATGCCTCTGTGACCTGGGCTACTTGCAACAAGCTCAGGCACCTAATTACACTGCCTCTAACAAGCAGTGTGGTGGTGATGGTGCTGGTTGCAAGGGAAGTGTGTGTGTGTGTGTGTGTGTGTGGGTGGGGGGGTAAAGGGACTAGCTGGAACCCGAGAGCCTCTGGCATACAGCTCCTCCTCAAAGCCTCTGATGTCATTAGGATTGTTTGTGGCTGGCGCCAATCATGCTGGGACAGCACTGTCATTCTGACAGGCCTGCTCTCCATTTCCCTCATTTAGAATCCTCTTCTGTAGTGACTCACTGCCTCTGGTGGCTTACGCAGCGGGAGATTAGGGATATGGCTCTCTACAGCAGATATTTGCTTGGGAGACATAACACAGTAGATTTCTGCAGTGTATAATAACCAATCTTATGTCCATGACTATAAATACTGGTAGCAAAATGATCTTTGCCAGATTATTCTAGCCAATCCATAAATTGATTTTCAGTCAGTGAGCCAGTTTTCACACCATTTTCACATATTGTTCTGTTGGCATTGCTGCATCTACAGCACAATTCCCTGGAAAGACCTCATGCACAACTAAAACGTTAGCCCAATAGGGCACCAATTTAACAACCATTTGTGATGACGTCTGACCTATCTATGAAGCTGGTACTGTACAGGTAAAGAACACAGCAAAAATCAAATAAAGCAAAAGAAAACGTGTGAGAGCCTGTTTTAAGCATAAAAGTACAAAACTCTGTTTGTGCTTCTGAGGGATACATTTTTACTAAATTTGCAGTCATCAGTCAAATTGTTTACTACATTATCTAAGCTATAAACTGCATTGCAGCCTACAAACCCAGTTACAATTAACACTCTTGGCATGGAGAGCACTGGGTTTGCTTTTGCTTTTGGCATCTGACAAACAGCAGAGAAATCCTGCCTTGGCTGCAAAAAAAAAGCCCTTTTCTGTGGGTGAGATGAGGTTGCTGTGGAGAGTGGAAAGATAGACAGCAAGGAGCCAGTCAATTCGGAAGCAAGTTGCCTGCAGAAATCATTGGCTTGACAAAAGGGCAATGAGGGGACAGAGGGTTTGTGTGGGAGTCACTGGCCCCTTTGCTGGGGGCACTTATATGCAGGTGAGCCAAGCGTTGACTGACATTCGCCGAGCGCAGTGAGAAAGTTTAACCTTGGTGTGTCAGAGAACTCATTCTCAGCAGGGAGAGGAGGCAGATAGAGAGAAAGTGAAGGATGAAGAGAGAGCGTGTGAGAGAAAAGAGATAGGCACCGCAAAAGGCTTCCTGCATAACAACAGCCAATTTTTTTTTCATAAGCGGTCTGTTTCCAGAGACACTGGTTTGAACCCAAGGTCTTACCCCATGCATTATTAAAGAGCAGTAACTGGAAACACTGCCTCATAAATAGACATGAGGACAGACACCTGAGGAGCCAGGGCGCTGCTCACTCTTGATCAGGCACAAATCCACCGGCCTAACATGACCCAGAAGGTTTTACATACACTGTACGCGCACTATTTTATCCAGCAGCACCTCATTCTGTTACCATCACTGCACCTGACAAACGGCACAATGTGGAGTAAGTTGTTTTTATACAGGTCAGTGATGTGAAAAATGTAAGTAATTCAGTCTGACTCAACATGTTTGGCAGCAAGGATGTAATTTTTGGTTTAGAACTTAGACCAATTTTAAAAGTGCTGCTAAAATTATATTAGTGACATTAATGGAAATATGGAGTTAGCTAATGATGTGCTTAACAGAAGGGTAAGAAAATAGTTCAGTCATTTACCAAGAATAAGATGAAGTAGACCTGCTGCAAGGACGCTGTTATATAACGTGTGCACAACGTAAACAGTGGAAAGTATTTGCAACATCATACTGGCTTACTTTTGTTTGATATGTACTGGACTTAATATTTCTTTAATTGTGGTTTTGCTTCCACTTCAAAGCCTCTCTATATGTGGCCAGTCTCAAAGTTTAGATATATGTACACAATTGCCTGAGACATTTTTGGTTTCTGTGTCTTGGAAATGACTTTTTCTTTCCACAAGATTGAACATCACAGTCAAACAGCATATTTATGGTTTTTGTTGCTGATTGAATTATTTTCCATTCCCTACGTTCTCAGCTTGCACTGGGAATTGAATCATTGCCTTTGAAACATGATTCACTGCTGTGACAGTTTTTTGTCCCCATTCAATTTCAAGGACCTGGCAACCTTGTTCTATTCAAAAGTGTGCATTATTACCTTTTATTGCTGGCCATAAACGAATGGTGAGGTTGAGCCCTCTAGAGGCAAGTGTAACACATAAGGAAGGGCTTGTATAATATCACGTCTCAAGGTAAGAATCAAGAATTCCACAGTCTTGTGTTTTAACACTCAAACTGCCATGCCAAAGCTCTCAGAAAGCGTCAGGAGGTAAAAATTAAACACAATAGTAATAACTTTTGTCGATAAAAAAACATTTAGGTTGCATACCACTTGCTTTTGAATAAAGGTGCATTTCAGTGTGTACACCTTTACAAAAAAGTAATCACAACAGTGCAGTGTCAGGGTAATCAGCATGGGTCCAAATACCTCAACCACAACCTTTAATAACTAGGCCCTTTTTTAACTCTTCAGCAAATATTTAGCAGTTACATCCCTGAGTTGGAGTTTTCATATTCCCAAAGCGCCTCGGAACGGTTTCGTATACAATAAAACCCGACAAAAACAGAGATGCCTTATCAGACAGTTTTTTTTTGCATGCAGTCAAAACATTTAAAATAATGAGTGTAGAGTTTCATAAAAACTGCACAAGTAGAATTAAATGGACATTATCTTATTCACAAAAACAAAACAAACAAGTTTTAAGGCCTTATTTTATTTTATTTATTTATTTTTTCAGATCCAAAATTTTTGCATGCCTATGGGAACCCTTTACATCAGATGCTGGCTTATTGGTTTGTAACTGCTGATGGTCTTTTCTGTATTTTGCGTGTATATTAAGGGCTTAGATGAAAATGGTCGGTACAGACACGCTGACATATTAATCATTTCCCACATCGGAGTCTGTGAGTGTTAGCGAGCAGAGATGTGCTTAGACAAAATGAAGATTGTTGAGGCAGTGAGAGGGTGCTAGTTCTGGGGATAACTAAGTGGATCACAGTGAATGTGGAGGAGGAGGCTCAGAGTCAGAGCCCAAGAGGGAACACAGCACTGTGACACCATGTTCTCTATCACAGCTTCTCAAGACGCCTCCAATGTAACGCTTGTTATGATGCATAAACACAAGTACGTATGGTGTTTTGTGTAGATTTGTCAAACCTGATTTATTTAGAGTCATGTTATATTAAACATGTTAACATGCCAGGGCACAATCCCCGCAGAAGTGTAACAAGTGTAAACTAAGGGAAAAAGATGCACTTTGTTGGTATGGGAGTATCACAGATAGGCAATATAAATAACCTGTGAAGTGTGTTGACAGGCTCACATTTTCACCTTATGCCATGATTTTATTTCAGAGGGAAAAAGGAAGCTGGAAATTTGTGTCAGTTACGCTGCTTCCACTTAATAACTTGAAGGGTGAAATGTCTCTTCTCTGACCTTCTTTCTTATGGCCTTACAACCTACAGTCATTACTGTACTGCTGGGTGGAGGTGCAGGACGGGCTGCTCTACAAGGGAAGTTAGGAGATTGGAAGGATAAGGGGAGGTTACGGGGGGGACAGTCTGTATATCTGTGCATGTGTGGGACTGTCTGGGGAGAGTTGCTGCCTGCTGACCTGGTCATCCATCAGGCAGGGTCCTTGCACCCCCCACCCCACCCAACCACACACCCCCTACATCCCCTCTCCTCCCCACCTCTCCCACCTGGGGCCCATCAGTATGGCTCTCTGCCAGGTCTGGCATCTCCACATTAATATCTCATCTGTGGCACCCTAATGAGCTCCGCCTGCTCCTCTACTTCGGAGACCCTACTGATTATCACACAAGGGGCCATCCATTTGTCATTGGCAAGAGGTGGCATTTACACTGCTGACCTTGCTGCCAAGGAGAGAAGGATCAAAACAGGGGAGAAGAGAGAAGAACGGAGAGAAACGGGCAAGAAAAAGAAATCAATCAGCAGCTCCTAAGTGCCACACTGCTTTCTGTCATGAGCACCTCCATATGTAAAGACAATCTCTATTCATGGAAATGAAATTAGGAGTTTTACAAAAGTGTCCAAAAGTCCATCTATCAAACATCTTTTACCCAAAACTGTTTCATATTATTATTATTTTTTCACTTCTTCCATTCAAATTACCTCACTCAGTGACAACTCAGAAGGGAATTTGCTTGTTCCCTTTCTTTGTATCTGTGTGTGTATGTGTATATAGTGGTGGGAGAAGCACTCAGACTCAGAAGAAGCACCCTTACTTTAGTAAAATCAGAAATGCAACAGTGTAAAAATACTCTGTTACAAGAAAGAGTCCTGCATTCAAAATGTTACTTACAAAAGCACAAAACTATTAGCATCAAAACATAAAGTGCTAAAAGTACACATTATAAAGAATGGTACATTTAACATTAATGTATTATAATTACTGATACATTATTATGCACATCACATTTAATGCTGCACTTCGTAAAGAGGGAGTACGTTTTATTCTCCTTATATGCTTTTAATTACTGCTGGGTAGCTTGCACATTTCTGATGAGTGATCAATAAAGGCCTATAATCATACTGTATTTTTTGTATTAATCTGGTAAAGTAACTAGTAATTAAAATTCTAAAATATATGTGGAGTAAAAAGTACAACATTTGCCTCTAAAATGTAGTCAAAGTATGAAGTAACATGAAAATACTTAAGTACAGATGTCTCAAAATTGTACTTAAGTACAGTACTTGAGTAAATGTACTTAGTTACTTTCCACAACTGTGTGTATGTGTGGAGGTGAGTGGAGGCTCAAGGTTGACTGTGACAGTGACAGTGTTGGGCTGTGGGCTAGTGTGCATGCACCTCAGAGGGAGCAGGGATTTGCCGGTTATTGGATGGAGGAGAGCGGTGTAGGTCTGTGACACCCGCTAACCTTGGCCAGGGCTACTGGGACTCCTCGGGTATCCATCAATGTGGCAGCCCTGAGACCCAGATCGAGGGAAGAGCCACAGAAGTTGTCAGGGGGAGGGGAAAAAAGCTAGTAAAAATTTAATGCACTCCGCAGAGCGGTCATGTCATACTTTGTTATGGAAAATAATCCCAGATGCCTGCAGTGCTAAAATGGAGCTGTAATGTGCTCGCCTCCTAACCCGGCCTGACAGCCATGATGTACGACTACCATTACCGGAAAATATCACTTCAACTAACCCGTGATCCGGCTCCGCTAAGGGTCATATTATCCATGAGGAACAAATTACACTCCCCCAAAGTAAATACAAATTTCCTACACTGACTGGGTACAAAGCACAGAGGGGGGAGGGGGAAGGCAGCAACAGTACCTATGACAATGCTCTGCAGAGTGACAAAGATGATAAAGTACATGACAAATCACTGGCTGACAGGGTACTCTAGTGCAATCAGCCTCAGCCTCGGCCTAGCGAGCACCCACTCAAGCCTGTAAACACTACTCTCGTCCTTTGGAGGGGGCAAAACATATAATCTTTTAACGCTGACAAGTTGCTCTCTCCTTTTTATTACTCATTCGTCCCACTGCGGTGGAAAGAGGGAGGGCTTGGTGGGGAGGAGGAGGATATAAAATGGTTTTATGTACAGTGCTGCCGAGTGATTGAGAAACACGACTCTTCTGCTGTAATTGCCTGAGGGCAAACACAGCAAAACAATAAAGGAAGAGAAACAGCAAATATATTACCAGTTCAGATTTTATTTTATGTCAAGGACAAACAGGTTCTCTTGGCTGCTCTAAAGCTCCCACTTAGATCCCTCGCCTCCAATAAGAGCAAAGCACAGCAAATTACAGCACTCCCCTTGCATGGCCATTAATAAAACGCAAAGCATTTTCAAAATGGCATTTACAGCTTGTGGCTGCTGATAGAGCGAGTAAATAACATTTAAGAAAGGTGTGGTAAGGTGTGGTCTATAAAAAAGCACAGAGCCAAGGGACAAAGAAATAAAAAAGGACAGATCATAGCGCAGAATCATTATCTTCAACAAAAGGTATTTTGGTGAACTACTTGAGGACGAGCTGATATTCATAATAAAATATTTGACAGGCAATTTCAAGGTGCCACTTAATAGCAAAATCACTTAAGTATCCAGACAGAGTCAGTGCCTGAGAGCTCTTGACAATATTACAAAGACTGCTGAGACGAGGTGCAGAAAGCTGTGCTGCTGTTAGTCTAATCAAAAATGATTAAAGCTGAGTCAAGGTTATGATGCATACATTTTTGAAAAGAAAAAGTAAAAACAACTCAAGGTGCACTTACATTCATAAACTGTATTTTGCTGTGTTTGTGCCAATTTATTTAGAGAGGATGTTCAGAGCTCTGGATCATTTTTCACATATATCATAAACATTTAAAGCTAATGGGGAAGCCTGGTGCTAAGAGGGGCCGTAGCGTTAATGCTAACAATAATGCATGTAGAGCTAATAATACCAGTGTGGTGCGACAAGTGACTGCAGTGAACCAACCTGTCTCCCAGCATGCCATTAACATGTCATGTTGGACAGGGCCCGTCCTACAGGTCACTTTGTAATGAGCAAATGCTCTGACAGTTTCCAACACACACAGATGCGCACACACACAAGCACACGAACATGAGTAGCACTCTGTGCGCACATACTCCAAGATGCGAATAGCTGTCTCTTATCAGAGCCTGGCAGCTCCCACCGACACGGCAGAGGCCTTCTGCACCAGGCAGAACATGATTTCTCCTGGGAACACTTTTTCCATTTCCTGCTTTTGAAGGGAAACTAAATAAGCCACGTTTGTCCTCAGCTGAATACATTTGACCCATTAAAACAACTCGGCTCTCCCGCGTCCTTCTCTGCTGTGGTGTAAAGTAGACTGCGTCGCCCACAGAATGCAAATGACAGCAGAGGCAGTAGGCGTAGTGTGCCTAGTGCCTGGCAGGAGCAGATAATGGCAGAGGTGATGTGGACCACGGAGGGAGGAAAAGTGTTGAGTGGGAGCTCCAATTACTCTCTCACATCAAGGAAGAACTTGAGTTAGCCCGATAGGGGACCCATATTTACTAATTCACTCCTCTGTTACTTTAACACACAATTAATCAATGACAGGAAGGTGTAGTCTGCGCTGTTCATCACCAGTGTAACGTGAGCCAGGGTGAATTACTACAGTCACTGGGGGGATTACATCTCACTATGCTCTCTCTCTCTCTCTTCCTGAAACAAAAAGGAATTGCCACAGAGACAGGAGCAATTTAAATCGACAACACTGAGTAATGACTCAATTTGCTGCACTGTCTAAACACCACAAGCAAATGGCATTACTAAATCATTAGAGTGGATCTAGATCTCTAGTCAGACGTCAGGTGATAATATGGCTGCTCTTTGAATCTATGAGGTATGATCAAACTATGAATACCTTAATATGATCGACAGAGCTGTACTGAAAGATGGCTAACAACAACCATGTGCAACAACCAAAATGTGGCAGCCATCATTAAAAAGGTACAATGGCAAGTAACTTGGGGTAATGCTTGGAGTTCACTCTGGTACCGACAGCATGGGGGAGGAAAGCCAGGTCAGTGTTTCCTTTCCCTCAACCACATATAGCATCACTGGACTGCTGACACCATCTTAGACACGCTCCCTCCCCAGAGTCTGGGAAATGTTTAGGAGGGGAACAGATCATTTAATGATAATAACAAAGGAAAGGTTTAACTTAACCATAAAACAAGGATGCTGCCATCCCAGCTGACCTCACCCTGCTTAGCCACTCAGGAGCTCCCCACGCGGTGGCTTCATCTTGTTCCGGTGCTGGTGGCTCAGGGTGGAAGCATCACAAATACACTCCTAGTCTTTTGCTGATTTAACAGCCACAGTCTTTCTTCCTCTTCTTTTCTTGCCTTTTCTCCTCTTTCCTCCAATGTAATAATTTTTGTTTAATTTTATTTTTCTTTAATAGATACTGAATACCAGACTGCACAGAGTTGAATACACCCATGCTACACACCCTCACATGTCAGAATTGTTGTTTTCTTTGTAAATGTTTCTCTTATCTTTTTATGTTATGTCCTTTGTCCTATAAATGTGTTATTTTGTGTTACAATTTAAATAAAACAAACAAATAAAAATAAATGAATTACAATAAATAATAATAAATGCAATGATATTATTAAATTCATTTTAAAACTTAATTTCCATAGCTGTCTAGTTTGAGAGTTTGATTTGGCCAGAAAGCTTTAGGCTGCCTTGATAGAGTGGCCAAAAAAGTAATTGGAGTGAATCCTTCAAGAAACATCTGAAAATGATGGAGCATATAACTACTAGAGTCTCCTGGCTATCTCTAACACAGCTTCAGCTCTGTCACTGAAATGTATGACTGGATGTAGACCTTACACTTTCTAGCACATTTTTACCAATGCAAACGATGCTTTTCACAGCTCTCTTTGGAGTTTAACTTTCTTTGGTATCTTTTGGAATTGACTCTAGTATTTGTATACTTATACTCTTCCATAACAAGCAGTAGAGGTTAAAGTCATTTAGTATCTTTAAATCAGATTTTCGGACTGTCAGGTTGAGATGATGTGCACTTTACAGTACGAACCTTTTGCCAAGCGCCACCTTCAGCCCACACTTTCAAGTCGATATACTATATTGTATATCCTGGCCCAATACCACTGCAGACACACCAATTCCTATGCATATTCTGCTCCAGACAGGAAAAAGCTCTTGCATTTCATGACTTTTTTCCTGCCTGCACCATGAGGCCAAACTTCAGCTTAGCCTTACAAACTACTCTGACTACTTCCACTAAGTACTTTCATTTTTTTTTAAGTGAAGAGCTTGTTTGTTAATTGGGTTTCTCTGTGAAGTTCTTATTTTACCATTGTGTTATCACATAGCATTGTCTTCATTTTTTCTTGTAAAACTGCAACAGTAACAAATGAGACAAAACTGAAACAAATGATACTCTGAACAAATGTATGATAGCATTATACCACAGCGAGAAGTCAGAGATCCTAACAATAGGTGGTGAACAGAGGTAATAAGAGGGATTTTGTTACTTCTAATTTGCAGGAAAATGTGTCACCAAACAGGGACAGCTATGCATAACAATGCATGGCACAAGATAAAGCAATATAGTACAAGCACCGTGTTTCATACTGTAGATGTGCTGATCGGTGTTAGGCTTTAAGCCCTGACTGTCACTGCACTCATTTAAATGTCATCTAAATTCTAAAATTCAAAATTGTTTGATTTAGATTTAGCACATCATTAAGTCAATTATAATTAAAGAGCAGCTAATTAGGGGTTTTTAATTGTTACTAACAGGATGTTAATTATAATTACATTAAATTCTCAGCCTTAAAGAAAGTCTAATACTTGAATTTCATTGAAACCTGATTAAGGATTCTTAAAATGATGCAAGGACATTTAATAGACTATGAAAAATCACAATGAACGTCAAGCTTACCTTGTCGTCTTGGTCACTCTCTGTATCACACTGCAAGAAAAAGAAAGGCAAAGCTGAAATTAGGACTAATATATCTAAGTCCTTGTTTTATAACCTGTAACTGCTTGGACTGTATTCCGTTCTGACACACTTCAGTACCATTCTTTCATTTACCTTTGCAAATGGCATATCTTATTAGTTCTTTAATGATGAATTTATCACATACTCATATTTAGATTATGAATGTCATCAGAGCATTAGCTGACACAATCACCGGAATGTAAAACAAAGCATTTCTCATCAGCAGCCAGGCCCTTGTTAACACTGAAAACTATGGGAAATTCAGACAGAGCTGGAATCTCAAAACACTAGCTGCCACTAGAATTATAATTCCACAATGTATGTTTGTGCTTGAGGCTGGGGATGGAGAAATGACAAGAGGAGGATGGGAACTTTGTAATGAAGGGAGGAAAAAATGGTTAGATTTCATTTTTTCGTTCCAATTTCAATTTCAAGGTCCACTTAATTCTTTATCAACTAATTAGTGTGATGCTGGGTGACTGGCGGCCCTCTACGCTGTGCATATGGCTGAGGTGCAGAGAAGCACTGGAGTCAGTAATGAAGAAGGCACTGGGGGGGAATATGGGCAGGGGCTGGCACAGTGGTGTGTGTGTGCCTGTGTGTGTAAAGGGGAGACCTAAAATGCAGGCAGAGGTTAGTAAGTGTCGATTAAAAAAAGACGGGGTGAACAAAGGCAGTGAAATGACTGACAGCAGGAGTGAGTGACAAAAGGCAGTCCCCCCACCCCGTCTCTTGTTTTTTTGCTGATCTGGGGCCATGCAGAGCTCAAAGGTAGCTGGATAGAATTGTGGCTTGGTCTAATTCTCAAGGTGGATGGTAAAAAGGGGCCTTGCGAGATCAGCAGGAGCACAGCATCCAATTTACAGGCCTGTCCCACACGGCCCCAGGGGCTGCCTGTGGCACACTACCATGATGGTCAGCTCCAGCAGCTCATAAATTATGCAGAGGCAATAAACGCACTGGGCAAACACTCCTCAGACGTTCCCCTGCTCTCCATTTCTCTCGCTCTCTTTTTCCACTACCCACAACATTTCACCCCCCATTTTAATACAGTGTGCAGAGAGTCAGCAGCCCTATAGAGTGCCAGCTGGAAGAATAAATCAGGGTAATGAAAGACAAGTGCAGATTCTGATTACACACTGAATGTCTATGTAACACAAAAAGCTGCACACTATGTGCATTTATGGACACCTATTCTCTTGTGAATAAATAGGCCTGTTGACCATGTGGACTCCCACATAGGACTGACTAATACAACAGCAGACAAAATTTAATGAGCAGTATTAGTTGCCTCAACTGCTTGCATGTATTCTGGCCTCTCAGACTGTGACAACAGTAATGCAACTGAGCGCTCATTAGCTGCTTCTCTGCCTGTGCATACTATAGCACGTACCTGGGAACAGAAGCATGCAAGAGGTTCCAATAATGGACATCATTTTATTTTTTCCACTGTGTTGTGATCCATAAAAACACTACCAACCTTTCTTTCTCGTGTTCCCTTGTTTTACTCTCCCTCCTTTCCCTTGTTCCCCGGCTGTGCAGCCAATTGCTTTGATTGCCAAGATAGAAGCCGGCTGGAATGACTTGCCCTTGCTTGTGAAGCAAATGGAACATGCTAATGGAACTCATCGTATTACCCGATGCAAAAGTGCCATAGCTCATTACTTTAAGATAAAAGGATATCACTGTAGACGGCAAGCAGAATTGACTTTTTGTGCTGTGACTTGATGATGATTTAATCAACTGCTCTCTTTCACTTTTCATCCCTGTTCCTGTCGCTTTCACAGGTGCCACTAGATGAAGCACTCACACGGCTGGTGGGGGAGAGAAAAGAAAAGAAATTGCTGTCATTACTTACCCCCCCCAGGAATAGAGGTATGCAAATTTCTCAGTGTGACAAAGGATAGAAAAAAAAAAGAGAAAACGTAATAAAATGGAAATACCTTTATAATGAACAAAGTAAAAAATCCTGAAATCAAGCTTGACAGGCAAGGACAGGCAGTTTGATCATCCATGCAGTCCAGATGCTAAACCTCCCTGCAACTCACTACTCAAGTACACAGCAAAAAAGTAAAAAAAAAATGCTAATAGATTTAAAAAGATACAAACACACCTTCGGCATCCAAACAAGTCAGAGCTGTCACACTGATAAGCGATTATAGTGAACCAATGTAACGCTTCATGCAAAAAGCACCCTGAGGTGAGGGAGAAGAATCCCTGTATAGCTGAAAATTTTGGTTCCTTGTAGTTCTACTAAGTGACTCTTACATTAGAAAAAGAGAATGAAACCTAGAAAATCTCGGCTTTGCACTTGGCAGCTGGAAACATTCTGAATGATTGGTAGACTTCATCATGAGGTATGGTGTTGCTTTTGGAGGTAAGCATGAGCTCAAAGTTCAGTTATTGCTATGATTCTGGGCAATATGAATAACTACTGACAAGATGAGCATGGGTAAACCTGCAGAGCTATGCTTTGCTATAATGACAAAAACACTATACCAACCCTCAGAGGCCATGGCTAATGAAAAGATATATGTCAGAGGTTTCAAATGACTGACAAGGGTGAATATATTATATTGAATAGAGAAAACACAACAACAATAGTACTATTGAGGCCAGTGGAGTTAGCTCTCTGACAGGCTGAGGTAGGAAATGGATCTGATTTAAAGCAACAGTCTTGTACAATAAGGAAACCATTAGTTCTGGGAGGGGGGCTGACAAAGAAAAGTGATACTCTACCCAGACCCATTGCTATTTACACAGTGCCCGCATTATACTGTGCAGCTAGACCCTAGTGTTTAGTTTAAGTAACACAGGAATGTCAAACATTAGCTTCAGCTCTAAGAGTTGTTGATGTTGGCCTGTATCCGGAACACTTCTGATTGCCCCTCTGCTCTTAACCGAGCCTTTCTTTTGGCAGAGAGCTCTTACAAATTTCCCTACGCTCTGTCTAAGCATCAAGCCTTTTGTATATATTGGTCTGAAAGTAGGAGTAAATTATTCCTCTCTTAAATTCTCTCCAGCTGAGAATAATATCGGAGACCATAAGCAGCCATATAGCCCGAATGCTAAATGATGCAGCTATGCTACATATCATATGCAGCAACAGGGCTCAGCAAAGTCTCCTGCCAGAGCTACCGACAGAGAAATGTCTGTACTAATGAGGTAACCACATCACACACACAAGGATGAATGCAAGGGAATTATATCATGTTCTCTTTTCCAGCATAACCTTCTATCCACTGGTTCACAAATCAAGTAAATCAAGAAAACAATGTCATGCATAAGCAATCATTCTGAAGGCAGATGGCATGTTTTTAACAGACTTATAGACAATGGGCCTATAAGTTTTCACTAATCTAATATTTTGTTAAATAACATCTTAAGTCTGAATTTATGATGGATGTGTGTTGTTGCCTCCATGAGTGACATTACCCTCTAGTTACAAGATGAACAAGATGCAAGATGGCGTCCCGAGGCAGACATGTTTGCGGGTTCCACTCTCGAATGCCGGCTTTTTCTTGGTTTTCTTCTTTTTTGTGTGTTTTTTGCTTTTTCTGCAGTGCACAAATGTTATGCACTGCTAACATACAACAGACAGGCATTGCTGGATATCGCCAGCTCACCCAGCCACTAGGAATTTACTGGTTTCATACCACTGGACCTACAACTCATTGTCCGCTCCCGCAGCAACAACAACAAAAACAACGACGACAACCACCATCACCCTCAGGTAGCACCTGGAGCACTAGGCACAAGCGAGCAGGCTGAAAACAGGAGAGCGACCTGGAGATGGAGGCACAAACGAGGAAAGCGCGGAGGACTCCATGCTAGGCTAAAAGCTTGCGCTACTTGACCGCCATTACCCAGCCCCTTCCTAGCTAACGTACAGTCTCTGGAAAACAAACTGGACGAGCTAAGGGCTAGGATTACAGCACAACGGGAAATCAGAGAATGCTGTGCTCCAATTCTCACCGAGACTTGGCTTTCTGACTCCACAATTCAGCTAGAGACTCACTCTGTACATCAAGGAGACCACACTGCTGCTTCGGGGAAGGTAAAAGGAGGTGGTGTGTGTGTGTGTGTGTTTATCAATAACTCATGGTGTGGAGATGTACAGACTGTTTATAAGCACTGTTCGCCAGACGTAGAATTTTTATTGCTGAAATGCCGGCCCTATTATCTAGCCAGAGAGCATAGTGCTGTGTTCTTAGCTGCTGTGTATGTTAGGCCAAGAGCTAATCCCTCTGCGGCTCTCAGTAAACTCTATGATGTCATCAACACGCTAGCGATAGCGTGGTGCATACAGGGCTGCACCCTGCCCCCACCTTGGACGCTCAGACCACGTTTCTTTGTTCCTGTATCCAGCTTACAGACAAAGACTGAAACAAACAAACTCTGTCACCAAACAAATTAAACTCTGGACCCCAGAGGCTGAAGGCATCCTGCAGGACTGTATTATGCTGAGTATGTGACCGGGTACATTAGTACCTGTATCGACAACATTGTGCTCACCATACAAGTCAGGAGGTTCCCCAACCAGAAGCCCTGGATAAACAGTCAGGTACGCCACATGCTGCGTGCTCGCTGTCATGCATTCAGATCAGGTGATGAGATGGAGTACAGAGCTGCGAAGTACAGACTGAGGAAAGCCATCACAGCGGCCAAGAGGCAGTACAGAGAGAAGCTGAATGGCTTCTATTCTACTGCTGACTCCGGACGGATGTGGCAAGGCCTGCAGCACATCACAGACTACAGGACCACCACCAGCATCATCAGCTCCACAGACAGCCTGCCGGATGACCTCTACACCTGCTTTAAGACCTCCAGCCACAGCACAGAGAAGAGGCACACACACACACCGAGACCAGCCACCCAGCCCCCCAACTCCCCTCCACTAACTGTCTCACCAGGCCAGGTACGCACAGTCCTGAGGAAGATCAACCCCCACAAAGCGGCAGGACCAGACAACATCCCTGGGAGGGCTCTCAGGGCATGTGCCAGTGAGCTGGCTGATGTTCTCACCACCATCTTCAACCTCTCCTTCAGCCAGAGCATCGTTCCCACCTGCTTTAGGACCACAACCATCGTCCCCCTTCCCAAGAAGAGCCCGGTCACCTGCCTGAACAACTACAGGCCAGTGGCACTCACCCCAAT